>NW_028321891.1:9696969-10000000 GCF_036245765.1 Copidosoma floridanum
CTATGACGAGACTTTTTTTTCACTTCAAACCACAAAGGATATTCAACTCCTTGGCATTTTTATCTTTGAGTAGAGTATTCTGCGAAGCAATAAAAGTGACACTGAAACAAAAGGATCGGAAATATAAGTTGGCGCATAAGGAGGGACCAATTTATACACTTCACAGAAAAAAAAAAACATTGTGGTGAAACCGTAGCGGATCATTTGGTCGACTAAAAGGTGAGTTCTGAGTCTCTACTCGAGAGATACCTCAAGCCAGTGAAAAATACGAGGAAATGGTAGCAGACCAAAGTGTCGTCGTTTTAATGACGAATCGAGGTTGGGGCAGGGGGGGGGGGTGAAGAACCAGCAAAAGGACGAAGATTTTATTAACGAGTTTTCAGGAAGCCGCAGAAATGACAAAGACATTGAAACAAGAGGTAAGAGTATCGAGTCGAAGCACCTACACGGTATATATGTACATACAATGGCGTATACAGCCTAATTGCCGGGTAGAGTCTGAAACGCCTCGTTAGTGGTGCAGGACTTTCACTCGCTGCTGGATATAATTATGTGCGCGTGTAAGGGAAGAATTAAACTGCTCCCTGGTAAAGGGCAACGTAGATGCTCGGCTGCTGTGGGATGGTACAAGTACGATGAGCGGATGATTTCCGGCTCTCGAGGTTCACCCGATGCCCAAACTGGTGCCTTAATGATCTGATTCATGGCTATAAAGATCGAAAAAGATGTTTTTTGTTTTTTTTCCAAACATCTTTTAATCTATCTTTTTTAATGCACCTTACAAGTAAAGTTGAATGATCATTCTTGTCTCGATTTAGCAATTTACTATTCACATCTTTTTTTACATGAGAAACATAAAATATTGAAAATAAGATACAACGAAATGGGGTTAGTTTACTGAAACGTGCCTATCTGTAATTTAAATACTAAAAATTTTACCATGGAATAATTTGTGAGTTCTCAAGAAAAGCTTTTAGGAAAATCTAAAATGCATGGCAAAAAAATCCCAGATCAGTCATGGGAGCTTTATCATTTTACAGTTTTTACAAGTCAAATTTAAAGTTTTTGAAAATTTATGAAAATTTTCCTCATCCTCGACGTCATCCGACTCAACAGACGTGACGTGAAAACTATAAAGTAATCAAAACTCAAGGATCAGCATCGATGGCATCGATAACGAAGGGTAAGTGTGAAAGGGAGACGGAAAGAGGGTCCACGAGCCAAAGGAGCAGCCATTAACACCCATCTAGCTGATCACCACCGCACTATCGAACTCCTCTTTTCCCCCATCTTCTCGAGAGGGATCCAGATTATATACGTATATACCAACCCCACAGTCACTCCTACGCCTTTAACAGGGTCACATTTTAATTTACCGCTTGAAGGAACAGATCTATTATGACAGCAGGTATCTTCAGCTGGACGAGCTTTGGTGCGCTTACATCATTTTTAATCAACTGGCTATGTATATTCGCAAATATAAAATATCCGATAGAAAAGTCGATATTTGTTTTACGAATATTCACTGTGTTTGTTTTAGATGAAAATCACGAATTCCTAGATTAATCAACAATAGTCAGCTACTGCATTGATCGTACGAAGTTCCACATCGTTGCACTTGTCCAATATTAGACGAACCGAGTCAACAGAGTAGACTGAATCCATATATAATCTCGATGATGGCACTACAAAATTGCACGAGGGTTTATTATCCGACATAAATTTAAAACTCTATTACAATTCATAGTATCAATTAATCAAATGATCAAAAAAATTATACCGTAAAACCATTTTTTCCATTAAACACTTGAGCAAAACTAGTGTAAATAAATTAACCGATACAAGAGCTATTATTTACAGTTGACCAACGCTTGAAACAAGTTGGTCAACTTCGCTGCAGCAAAGGAAGAGGGAAACATCGCTTAGATTGAGCCGTGGTGGCCTAAACTCTTCCGTGCAGGCATCAAACAGAGCTTGTGTTCATTATATCGTTTCAGCAGCTAAGTTTTCTCGAAAAAATCCCTCGTACCCTTATCAGCCGCAGGTCTATTTACTCATTGACGCATACGGACGTATAAGGTTGTTGTGCGCATAAATAATATTTTGATGTAACAACAGGTGCATGTAGCAAGCCATGCGTGTGCGTGAGACTTGTGGTTTGACTGTACGTGTTAACAATAGAAGTTTTAACGAACGAGTTCTGATACAACGAGTTCTATTATTGTCGATCGTAAATTGCTTTTCACCGTACAGCGCAAGGTGCCATTTTCAAATTCAAAACATGTTTTGATGGCCTTTGGAAGTCATGGCCCTTTCCCAACGCCGAACCGACGTGCAACACCGAATTTCGGAAAAAGAGAGTTCTTGGGAAACGGAAAATTGGACGGAAGTTATTAGCTCTCGTATTGTGTGTCTGTGTGAGTGGGTGTAAACATATACGACATTCCCATTACCGAGGGAGATGGTGGCATACGTTGTAACTGTAGTTGTATTAACTTGTTTTGGATCTCAATAGAAGTTATCCAAAATCACGGATCAATTTATTTGAGGGTGTTACAGGGAGGTGATCAATAAAACTTCAAGTTGTGGTAATAGAACTTTAATTAAAATATAGTGTGTGTCAAAGCAGCTGTGGCAATAGCAAAGTAAAATAATTAAGCTTTGAAAATCACTTTTATTGTGTTACTTATATTTCTTCTTTAACCTTATTTTTATTGTTTTATTGATAACGAGTCAACTACCAACGTCCTCCATCCCATTTTTTTCGTAATTAATTAAAGTAACAAATATGACTTTGACGTCAATTTCAATTAATTATATCCTACTTTAAATGAAAGCAACGGCAATTGAAATTAAAAAGAATAAAAGCTTCCATTAAATCAGCCAATAATCAAAACTTAATTCTCCATGAATGAACAAAAAGCACTTGAATAGCCATGAAATCAATGAAGTCATCATATCTGAAGAATAAAACTAGTGTGTGTATACATAATAAATTCATGTAGCACATGAGGCAACTACTTCGAATGAAGCAAAAGTGACTCACAGAAGCACGAGTACTAAACTCGCACTATACCAATCAGTTAGCCATCAAGGTCGTTGGCACCTGGAAAATTATATGCGATTGCCTGTTCATTGTTCGCAGGGGCTCTGTTTTTTTTGTCGATCCATCGATCGATCGATCAATTGGATATGACACAAAAAATCCAATCAATCAAACACAAAATTGCCGTCCCCCGCATGGACACACATAAAACGTGCTATTTGTTGCTTGTTCCAGATTTTTTTTTCTAATAGACTCGTACGGATCTATAGTAATGGGGGAAAGTTAAAGGTTTATTTCACATCCAAAGTGGAGTCTAGGAAAATGAAAATAATCATCAGTCTCAATAATGACAACTATAAATGTGGAACTATTTTTGGATCAATTGAACTCCTCTTATTTACAAAAACTGTACATTTTACTTAGAAGGAGGAAAACAAATCATTACTAATCTGATCATTTGCCACACTGATGACAAGTAATTGACGATTTGAGTCTACGATATTATGCCATCTGCGATCGAATATACTTGCGAGTGTCATCCAATTTTCCAGATCCACTAGTCGATTATATCTCTGAATCTTTGTCGTATGACAAAAAAAACTCACGGTATACTGACGCTACTTAAAAACATTGATTACCCTTAAGTGTAACTGGTAAATAAATTTCAATTTTTTACTTGATTTATGACTTGAGATTGTCGTAGAAATAACGCTCATGCATCTAAATAGATAACTATTTTTTATCCATTAACTAAAAGTAATAATTATTATGTAAAGAAAATTAACTCGTGTTATTCTCGTTTGGTTAATTCAATCAAAACATCAGTACGAAATAACATTCAATCGACTAAAATTTCAATTTGTGCTATTTTGAATGGAGTCCTGAAAAATACATCAGCTGGGATACGTTTGGACGTAACGTCATTGTATTTCGATAAAACTAGATACCAAACGTGTTTCTACTCGAAATTTCAAATCACGTTTGCTCCGTTATACAAGGTAAAGCAGCTTGACTACGTCCTTTTTTCCTTCAAGAGGTTTGCGTATTGTTATTGGATTTGATATTTTCTATTCTCCCTTTTTCCCCGTCTTTTCGATCAATATATATACAACACATGTATCGAATACTTATAGTTTCTGACTTCAATATACCCTTCTTCCTTTTCCAGAGTTGACTTTTATATAATTTTTGTTTTATCTTTGTTTTTTAAAGAAAATGAATTTTCTGTAATACAGTGCCTACATGTACAACCCTTAATAAAAAATGAAGATACCACATGTTACGTAAATATAATGTACACGTATTTTAATGTTTTTGCATTACGAGGAAAGCATATCACGGATAATGGGTCATGTCTAATGTCTGAGCATAGTCTACGTTATATTCTGTAAAAAGAAAAAAAAAAAAAATACTCACGTAAACGCGTCCAAAAACAAGAAAAGTAAAGAAAGCTCGTCAGGGTGCGAAAGACCTGGTTAAAGTGTAAATGAGGGGAAAACGAAGCCAGAGAAAAAAATCGCGAAAAGCCGATGAAAGGCACGACAGTGCGAGGCTGCACTCAACGGATTTGCATCGGGCCCGAAGGGGCTGAGGAAAAAAAGGAAGAGCCAGGGGGTACGCAATCCGTACGGCAACGTGCGTGTGTGTATGTGCCTGTCGGTGATGACGCTGATCCGATGGGCTGATGTTTCTCTTTCATTTTCACGCCTTGCTTTCTCTCTCCCTCTCCCTATACAGTCACACACAGTCGATAAATCTTCACGCTTGACGAGTGTCGATTTTGCGTCAAAAAAAAAAAAAAAAAAAAAAAAGGAATAAAAATTCCCCTATACCACGTACGTGAAACAGATAAACATGTGAACCTGCCTCCAGGGGAAAATTACAAAGTTCGAGAGCTAAGTGGATGGATTATTGTTTGTTTTAAATTAGCCACTCCGATACACGTGCCTCGCATCAGCAGGAAATGAAATTTTTTTAATTCCATCGCAACGTGAGGTACTTCACGATCAGCCATGTTTTACACTTTCATGTCGAAAAATGTTAAAAATAATATTAAAACTTTCTAACCAGTATGTCAATCACTTTAGCTCGAGTATACGTATCCAAGTGCGGCTCATGCATATTAACTCACTGGGTCGCTCCATCCGATGTCCCACAAACTGCTATCTATGGCACATCCATCTCTATTGCATTAAATATTCAGTCGTAACGCTGCGGAGATCAATGTACCTGCGATACCGAATGTCGCTATACTGTCACACGATTACACTGCGCGTCTGCAAGAGTGGTAAAAATAAACCCCAATGAATCACAGGAAATCGAGATTTTTGTGCGCTTCGCGTTTCTTATACCTGAGATTCTCTTGTCAATAATTGATTGAGCAAACAGTCAGAAGATTGACATAGTTTAAATTAAATTTAAAAAAAGAGCATACATTGGTGACGGTTGGGTCTCGTTCGGAAGAGGACTCTATGTATGCCCGCAGATGTGAAGCGGAAATGATGGCCCATGAATTTTTAAGAGGACCTTCGGCTAATACAGAACCGAAGATGGAGAAGAGATGGGTGTGCGTACGTGTGGGTAGATAAAACGAGCTGAAATTAATTTTGAAGAATAAAAGTATCGATGTAGCCATGGATCGGAAGAAGAGACTGATTCTATGGATTTCGTCGTTAAATGGTCCAGAGTTTTATGATTTTTTTTATCATTTATTATTTACAACGCAACGTTTTGGCATAAATTATGTTCAATGATTGTAATTTCTCATTTTTTTTTTTAGATCAGTGTTTTTCTATTTGTATGTAGGAGAATAAATTTTTATCGTAAAGGTGCATTTTAACGTGAAACGGAAAAAGTGGCATTTACGACGTCACCCATAAAAAATTCAATACTGTGAAACTTTTTTTTTTTTTTTAATCATACTCTCTACTTAGCCTTCCTCTTTCTAATTTGATTTCACATTAGTGACGTTATAAAGCCTGCTTTAGATTACCCATAAAAATGAATTTTTAGAATCATTAAGTAATCAATACTAAATGTCTGACTGTTTCGTGGATTTACTACTTACATTTTAATTAAATGTCAACATTTTTTACCAAACTTATAATATTTGCTGGAGAAATGATCATCATGGTCTGTGTATGTCTGACTATTTGAGGGTTGTACTACTTGAAGATTCGGTCGAGGTGACACATCAGATAAATTTACCAAGTGTGTAGCTGTCTGACTATTTCGTGGCTTTACTACTCAAAATTTCAATGGGCATGAATATCATTCACCACTTATTTATTGTCCCTTATTCAAAAAAATGAAAGGTTTGTGAGTATTTTACTATTTTCTGACTACTAAAATTTTTGGTAAACGTCGATATTGTTCCATCAAAATTGTTTGTACAGTAATTAGAAAATTTATGAAGTTGGTCACTGTCTGACTATTTTGTAACACTACTACTTAAAATTTCACAAAAAATTATTATTTTATTAAATGTTGTTATGACTTTAAAAATGACTGACTAATTTTGAATATTACCAAATATTTGTTGCTATGAATTTAAAAGTTTTTGTCTATTCAATGACTTCACTAATTATAGTTAAACAAATCGGTTCTACATACCAAAAAACTGCTGAATTGTTATTTGTTTGAGTTTATAAATATCTGACTGTTTCGTGGCTTCACAACGTAGAGTTTTACGAAACAATAATCCTTGTTTTACAAAACATTTAATACTAACTATTATACTGTTATCGTTAAAGTTTTGGAATGTCCGATAATCCATGGCTTTACTACTTAGAATTTACTAGGACATACTATACCAACCAACTAATATTTTTATTGGATTACTATTATTGTTTTAAAAATTTCTGAATGTCTTACTAACTAATGGCTTTACTACTAGAATTTTTAGAAAACAACTTATCTTAATCATTTAATTTGAAAATGATAGCCTACTTTGAGGTTTACCAAACATGAAAATTATTCTTTCAAAAATTTAATGCTTGATTATTTGATGATTATCACTATTATTACTATTATTCAACATTTGATCGCATTCTTGCTGTCAGTTGGTATATATTAAACCCTCAACGAATGATCGGTCTATCAAGTACATTACAACACTCGCAGTGACATACTTGCTGCACTCAAACACCTCCGAAAACGGCACAAGTGAGAGAAAAAACTCCTCCGTCCTTAATATCCGCTTATGCCTCATCATCTGCGTTCCCTCCAAAAAATTCTGCAAAAAGCGAGGCCAGAAAATCCAAGAAGAAAAGCTCGCCACCGAAAAAGTGAGCAAAAGAAGGAGCAAGAAAAAAAAAAACGAGCGAAAAGAAGGAAGGTTTAAGCTCTTGCGGTGAATCGCAGAGAGGTAAGGGGAGAGCCTGTACAGCTATTCGGATGGAGGAAGTTTTCTGCTTAAAATCCTATTCTCATTCTAAGCGCTCTTTCTCCCTGCCAGAATCGAACACACAATGGACTCGACTTTCTCCTCTCTCTCTTTCTCTCCACTTCCCAGTACACAAGGCGAAAGATATAGCTGTATTCATGTTACGGTGAGCCGTACCACGTCCAAGGAGCGAAATTGGGATTCGTATTAACGAGCTTTTCATCCTCTCCTGTGTTTTGAGAAAGAAAAAAGAAGTCACATGAGCGGGGAGGAGGAGATATCGTACTATACAGCGGTGGAGATAAATACCCGTGCTTTTGTTGGATATTCCGTGAAAGGGAGCTCTAATTGATAGCTACTCCCGTTTAAAAATCAGAAAGGTATACGCCATCAGGGGCAATACTGTTATTCGATATCACGTATTTCGTATCTTCTTTACTTAATCATTTCGTTACAAACGTGGAGAAATCATTGTGTTAAAGGAAAGTATTTTTTTTTTCACAACAAGAACCGATTACCTTTGTTGTGATAAAAATCGAGGTATAATAAAGTCTGTGGTTATCCGATTCTTGACAAACTTGCTTTAAAAAGTTGCAGATTTTTAACAAAGTCTTTTTCATCATACTCATATATACTTTACAGACGCGTGAGTAGGCAATACTAAAAAAAAAAAAAAAAAAAAAAAAAAGACGGATCTAAACTGACGAGAGTAATTTTTATTTTGCATCGTTGGAACTATCGTTTTCTAAAAGTGAAAGAGAGAGAGAAGAAAGCACTCAAACATTTTCCGTATCAGCTCGACGTAGGCACGTACGATTCGTAGACGCCCATAAATCACGAAAAGACTGCAATTCAATGGCCTGCACATGAGACAAAAAGAAAGTGAGAGCTCAAGAGGAGCTCGGGTCGTCGACCGGGCACTTACAAACCGCCCCGCATAGCTGCACGCGCTCCGCATATCGCGTAGCGGCGAAAAATGCATACCTCCCTGCTGGGCGCGCGTGTGTGTTCCTCGTCGGCCGAGGAACATTTCCATTTTATTGGACGGACAGACGGACGACGACCGAGGGAATGAAACACCATCCCGCCTCGGCGTATATCGGATTTTGAATTTTGAGAGGGATGTGTGCATGCCGTACACATATCACCCGTGCATACCTCCGCTCCTCCCGAGCGAGCACTCACACACAGAAGCTTCCCTCGGCTACTGCTGGCAGTGGGCACAATATACTCGGAGGGAAGAAATGGCCATTGCTTCTTGCAAATGCCAGAGGACAACCAAAAATCTGATACTCTGGCCTGCAACTTCCTTCGGCTCACATGTTCTCGTACACCTCTTCGGGCTATAAATTTTCAAGGGATGAGACCAACTGTCAGCCTATGCATTGTTTTTCAAGCTTCAACGTAATATGTAGAAATTCCACCTTCAGCATTCAGAGCTAGAGAAACAATAACTTTGGACTCTGCCGTTCAATAACACTGGACGCTCTTATGGTCGTATCAATCGGGGTTGACATTATTTTACTGTATATATAAGAGAAAAATGAGAATACATGATGTGAAAAACAAATGTAAAAATGTAAATCGTTGTACCACGCGCATGAGTAAAATTTCGGGCAATCACGTTACATGGGTACACCGCGCTGCAGTTTGAGAAGGCAGACACTATGGCAATTTCACTTCCAACTCGGCGTCTTAGGGGTAGCACACACCCGGCCGTTCCACTCGTCTCGTTACCTCTCGAGCTCACATTAAACAATAAGCCTGAGAGTAAAACAATTCACTTAACGCTCCCCTCTCTCGTCTAAAGCTGACTTGACTCGAACGTGTCTCGCTTGAAACTGCGAAATTTGATATTCCATATCTCGCGGGACACGTGCGCCAGTTCCGAGCGTTCACATTCACGAAGCTTGTAATTACTTTTGCATTTCGACGACCCTTTTCGACGTGATTGTTTTCTCAAATTGTGCGGGCACCGCGTGCACTTCTTTCAACCCAAAGTCACTGAAACGCTAATTGGAAGCTCGTATCGCCCATCGTGCCAATTAACTTTTCAAATGGCACGACCAACGCTTTACAAAGTCGCATCGAGTAAACTTACACTGTACCGCGTGTAGTGACGACTGAACGCCCCGAGTTACACCCAAACTAATCACCGCAGCAAGTTCAGCAACCACGGGCGCGCTCGCCACTCGTCTCCCTGAATCTTGTCGCTTTGGGAGGACGAATATCCCGGACAACTTTCTTGAGGCTGGCCCCTCTTTCGCTGAGCCAGGCTCGACCGATGTGTCAGCAAAGTCGTTGCCCAACCAGTTAGGTCTTACAGCTCGTCATACTATCCGTTATTTACCCAAGAGACGCACACCCGCGATGAGACGAAGAAAAAAGACGAAAACGATAACAGGTGTCGGTACAATGCGGTACTTTGAAAAACCGAGAGATAATGGAGGCTATCCCTGCGTGGTGGATCCAAGTGGCTGGTTGTCCGCGTACCACTGCACTCGCAGCCAAGAGGAGCCCGACATGCACTATATACGTACAGTCATATTACGCGTAACCACTTGTATATATGTATGTATATATTTTGTATACCAATGGTAAATAGGTACGCCAGCGAGAGGGAGTATATGCTCGGTGGATGGTACACCGCAGCGGACTGACTACATATCGCCGGGGGGGGTGGGGGTGGTGGCGGAATCGTGCTAAATTCATTTTAGCGAGTGTCTTTTCATTGGTATTCCCGGCGGGTTGGTCTGGTATTTTCCGTAAATGAATAACCGAGAGCCCCGGCTGCTGGGCTCCTTTTCCCCGTCCTCCCTCTCCCTTACCCTTGTTATTGTAATGACGTCGACGGCGCGCAGCAGCGGTTTCGCGCTCGGCAGACACTCGGGGTTTCCTAACTGAAGGGAGGGACACGACTCTGCCGAGATGTATGAAAAGGCACGGGAAGTATTCTTAATTTTGATGAAGACGCTGGCCAGCCCGGTTGTGGGATGGCAAAATGGGGGAGGTTTATTAAATACCAAGTGCGTTTATGATCAGCGCGCTCTTCCGTTTAATGAATGCTCTTTCATTCGGCGGCAGTGGTATTTTTATTATTACCATTGGGGCTGTCGCCGTGTCCATTTTTTCCCTTTCATTACGGCTGGTCGTGTCGCGACGTGATTAAGGGCGACGAGCACTTGGTGCTGAAATTCGATGGTCCATGTATGCGCACATGTACGTGGATAACAACGGTGCAGGGCTTTTCGGAAAAGTTATAACGATTCTGTCCACCCCGAAAACCAGAGTTATTAGAGCTGGTTCGCGAATGAAGATTTTTTAATGGCTATTTTTTTATAAAACTCGTTCGTTAACCGCTGGGAAAGTTGTTGTGGACGGAAAAAACTTGAGTAACGCTCAGTCAGGCTCCCGTAAACGAAGCAGCTGTAAATAAAAAAAAAAATAAATAAAAAATAAACTGGAGGGCCACTCGTTATCTTTTATTGCGCAACGATGAAAAAATATAATGGTCAACAAGTATGGGGGGGAAAAAAAAGATGCGTTGTGTACACAAATTGGCATTCCCCGCTGACGGAGTGTACAGATTGAATTAAAAGAGCCCCAAGTTGGAGGTTTGGAGGCCACAATGCGACGACTGCAGTAAATAGTCTCTCTCTCTTTCTCTCTTCGATGTATTCACAAAAGAGCCCAGCCTGCTATTTTCCCCTTCTATGGGAGGCAAAGGGGCCATTCTCAGTTGCCTCAAAGATGTTTTTCACGCTTCGAGCCAGTTATGGTACATTTACCGTATCGAGGGAGGAAAAAAGGGGGGGGGAGCGAGGCTCTGCGATTAGATACCCCAACAGCCCGAGGCTCCAAGCGAGAGATACACGCAGTCTTGGGAAAAGCCGACTCGGGAGAGGGTAGGGAGAAAAAAGCCACCCCTTTGCAATGTGGCCTACGTACAAAGTCAAAGAAACTTGGTGGCTTTCGCGAATTCGGTCCTAAAGGACCTGCACCCGGACGGAAAATAATTAGCATTGGGAGGAAGGATGATCACAAAGAGGAGTGCACGCGATAATTAATCGAGAAGGTGGGCGGAGAGACGCGCTATAAATAAGGAACGGCTGCACCGGGACTTTTTACCACGTTTTCTTTAATGTATATATATTTTCGCGTCGCGTGTTGCTCGGGTCGCTTCTTGAACGGTAAATGCCTAATTTGAGGGACGTGGTTAAGCCAAGCCCCCTCCCCCCTGGAATTTAGCTCCATCGTCTTGATCGACAAGTTAGTCCTGCGGCTTATCAGACCCATCCCATAGACACGTGTACGCATAGTTTCCGACACGAGGACACACATACATACGTGCATTCGGGAGTTATCCGGCGCGAGCGAGCAATAGCGAACTATGCAAAACTATCGGGTTTTCCGTGGCTCGAGTGCACCCTGGCTTCCAATCGTCGCGCGAGTCGATCATCCCGCAAGTATATCATCTCCTCCAAAGCGGCGATATTAGCGAGAGATTGGAGAGTGAATGAGAGTGGGTGGGGGAAAAAAAGATAGAAAAAGACACGGGTGTGCGTGCGTGTACGTATAATGATACGCGTGAGTATATGTGTACGAGCACGCGAGAGAGGCAGCAGCTGGGAAGGTATGTATGTACGTACGCGTGGACATGTGCGTTTCGTTTATCGAGGACTGCGTAGGTATAATTCACGTTGCGCCTGTATATGCTCTCGCATCGATACCGCGCTCGAGAAATAATTTACGAGTGACGTTCGAGGGGGGGGGGAAAGAATGGAAGGGGATGGAAAAAATGTATTTTTTTTTTTTTTTTCATCCGTACGAAGGGTTTTTAATTAAACGAAAGAGGATTGTTTTTGATTGAAAACAACGCAGTGTGCATTACACGGCACGTAGTCGATTGCGCGATGATTTTGTTCCGTTACACCGAAAATACGTGAGATCGTGGTACTTAACTGAAATTTTGCCGTTTGAAGGGCTGTTTAATTGCAACATCGCTGCCTGTACTAACCAGCTTAATAATATTTTACTGTTAGTGTTTTATTTTAAGCAAATAATCGATTTGTTTCGTCTGTCAAGTTTTATTGGCTTATATTAAAACCAAGTGGTTATTGGTTGGCGAGTCAAAATGTTGGTTGTTAATAATTATTGTAGATCTCATTCCCCATTGAATAAACATCAATTGGTACGTAACAATGTTCGATAAACAAAAGTATCGACCTGTAGACAACTTGGTGCATCTCCAAAATAGCCAGATCAACGATTTAGCCGTTAAACACGGCGAGTGTTCATTTCGTGCAAAGTTCCACACCGAGTCTCAATTGACGTAAACAAGCGATCCGAAACTAGCGCGACCGACGGCGCAAAAGCGGGGAAATCAGTCAAATTAGCCCAGCATCGATCCCACCCATTCCCGGGTTACACCTCCCGAGAGCCCACAGCTCATCCGAACAACTCGATGATTCAGCTTCGACCGAGTTTACCCTAAACAGGTAACGCAGCTTTTCCCGGCGGCACTGCGCAAATCTCACGCGAGCAAAATCTAGCTCATGTAGGAGGACGACTCGGACCTCGAACACGGAATACCGCCGGACTCGTACTGAGTCGCGACATTGTTTTCTATACCCCCCGCCTCGTTGCTTTTGTTATTGCTGTTGTTGGTGTTACTCTTGTTATGAATGCTCGAGCGCGACCGAGGATTTGTTGATGCGGAAACAATTCCTTCACGCGCGGGCAGGGCTCCCTCTCGTGATTTATGTAACGCGACCACCAGATCCTCCTCCTCCTCCTCACACTTTTGAGCTGTATAGCTCGCACGATTGCGGGAGTTGGCGTGGAGCAATTTTACACGGGAACACACAAACCCAGTCAGCCATTCCTCAATTTAGATGCAAGGTCTCTTGACTTTTTACTACTGACAGGACTAATTATGCTTTTCAACCATTGGCAAGCGTGTGATTCGTGTGCTGTGCAGCATAGAATTGTGTATCCTATTGGGGTTGAGATAGTGTACCTTGCACAGAATTACACTTTTTCTGCTACTTTTATGTATTCAATAGGATATCTCGTTCACTAGCTAGTATAATTTTCAGCTGTTTAAAACGTCCAAACGAAGAACCAAATTGTCGTCCAGGTAGTTCTCCTTGATTAATTACTTGATCCGAAACTGAATTATCCACATCGAAGAGCCGCGTATCTCGTCGCTCCGGATCTCAATCTAAGAAGTAAAACGCAAAACAAAAATCCTCTTATCCGTGCCAAAACTCTCGTTCAAGAGCCCACAAGCGGTGGACGAGCCATAAATTTTTCCACAACTCCGCGCTAAGAGTCTTCTCCAACGCGGTGCACCGACAGCAGCATCCGAGTGGCGACACGCCGCGTCCTATCTCACGATCGCTTTGGCAGGCCTTTTTGCGCGATTAGGTAAACAGAGAGAGCTTTTTCTTCGGAAAAAAAGCAGGCTGAGAGCACCTCCGCTCTGGGTGTGTGTACACGCGCGCTCTGATTGTGGTGCCGATAGCACGGTTAAAGTTTGCCCACACAGGTAACCCCCTCCAAAAGAGAGAGAGAGAAAAAAAGAGGGCACGTGCGTATACGGTGTATAGGTGCTTCTCAGTGCAAGATTCGGTGCTAAGAGGCAGGTTTTCGGAACAAAAGTTGGTTCGAAAAGGTGAAGGCTGTAACACCTCCTTCCTTCCTTCCTTCCTTCCTTTCAAGCGAGTTGCAAGGTGAAAGGGGATGAAAGTTGGCCAATATCCCTTCTGGATTTGCGGACGCTCCGACCGTTCGTTCCTTGCGAGTCCAAGGGAACGGAGAGGCTGTCGGGAGTAAAAAGTTATCGCGGGCCCTGTGAGATCAACGCCTATCCTCGATAAACAACACTTCGGGAGCACGTCAACGCGATCGGTCCTGGGTAAGGGAAGGGATATATTTCCCAAGTTGAACGGAGATCCCTCGTTTTCGTAACGAGAGACTTGCGAAACTCGTTCTGCCGCATGAACTACACTGTGTACCACCAGTCACCGTTTGGTCCCATGCTCATACTCGTCGAGCCGGGAAAAGTGACGTGCACGTGAGAGCCTCTGACACTGTCAAAGTCTTGGAGAAGTCGCTGTAGTCTCTGACTCACGTCTTCCTTCGAGTGGGAGAATCGGGGCTCCCAGCAGAATTGCCAGCCTACATCATACAATGAGAAAGGAACGGGTAGGGGAGACGCGGAAAATTGTTTTTCAGGCGAACCAAGTGATTATTAGCGAGAGTTTGGGGGGTTAAGGGTTGGGAAGATCATCTCTTCGAGGGATAGGAAGAGACTGTTTGGAATAGTTTTGATGGGATTTTGAGAGGTGGGGATATTGTGTTTACAACTCGGGAAGTTTTAGATCTGAGAGCGCGCAGGGGATGGAAAGGAAGGGGTTGGGAAGGACGCGTGCTTGATTTAGCTGGCGATACCGGGAACAAGTGGTTATATATATGAGCGAACGAGGGCTGAAGGGCGCGCGTGGTGTAATATTATCGCAACTTGGGCGAGTCTTGTAATATCTTCAAAGTACTCTGTCAAGGGCACACTGGCAGTATAACGACTTGATGTGCAACATTATTCCGAGTTTCGTCGTCTACTTGTCTGACATTGTTTGATTTAGACGGTATTGAGAAGATTTTGTTAATGGTGCTGATACAACATTTACACGGCCCAATTCCGTGACTTGAGTAATTGGCAAATCCTTTTGTCAACAACATTCACATTCCCGAGATACGGCAAGTCTCGCGATACTTTTCCCGTCATGGTTCCAACAAAAAAAAAAGAGCTTTGAAGGCACATGCTTGCATTTGAACCATGCCTGGACCTCCATCACAGCAAGCTGCCAACAAAACCCCGAAACGCCGTAAAAGAGTAAGCCCGGGAGGGCAGCTCTGTTTTAAAAGCCTAATTCATCCCTTTCCCACTCTCTGCGGCCCCTTGTTGCCGACTTTCACGCGCATAATCCGGAATTCATTCGTGGCGCGAAGAGCGAGAGCAAATCCATCGCTACGTAGACGGAGGTCTGGAGAAAAGGGGGGTGGGTTGTACGCGAGGCATCCATTAACTAAGCCCCGTAATCCCCTCAGTTAAGTTAGCACATGGTGCCAGTCACGGGTCCGGCCACCCCACCCGTTCCCCAACCACCGTCCCGACACATGTAGGTGCGCTTATTCACCCCGGCATTGGTGTTGTGCGTATACATACACTCCCACATCCTTTCAGTCAGCTTATGCACCTACGTACACGTAATGTAGCGGTGGAGGGTGGGAAAGATACGGCACCCCTTTCTACCCCCCCAAAGGTGGGAGAAGATGCTTGGCCCGGGCGTTTAAGCACCATTTAGAGAAACGCCCGGCAATGGTGTTGTCCGTAGCCCTTGCTCCACCTCTTCCCATGAGTATGTGCGTGTGCACGCGTGCAGGAGGGTGAACGAACAAGTAGCAATAATGGTAATGATCGGGGGGGGGGGTGATGCTGCTACTGTTGTCTGTTAATGATTTTCGCTCCATCTTCGTCCCGTGGGGGAAAAGAGCGGGTGTACATCGTGAGCTTTCGAGTTGATTGTGTTTTGGGACCTCTTTCGCTATCTCCTGTGCTCGGCTCGAGTGTGCATTTAGAAATTGGTCGGTGGCTTGGATAGATGTCTTTCTTTTTTTCTTTTTTTTTTTTTTTTCCAAGTCCATAAATGTTAATCAAATGACGCTCGTTACGAATGACGGGGTATTTGACTGGATAATTTTCGAGATTGTAAATGACAGGATATATCTCAAAGAGCACGACTCGCGTCACCTTTTACACGAGCGAGGAAATACATTTTCCCCAAAACGATAAGCTGGCATAGAAATCCTCTCGTTACTTTACCACCCAAAAAACGACTCTGGACCTCCACTCTGGCGTTCCGATGTCGCAGCAAGATTAGGCCCCACGCGCTTATATACTTGTTACCCACAGCCGAGTATCGAAGAAACGAGCGAGCGTGTGTGGATGGTCTCAAAAGTAAAGCGAACCCCCGAGGGCGTCCATGACCAATGGCTCTGTTTATCTTTGAATAATGAATAACCGCCCGCCGTCCCTCCCTTCATCGCACCACCCCGAAAACTCGCTGCGGGGAGCACACGGCGTACAAGAAGCATCACGCGCCGAGGAGGCATCTCTTGGACGTATCTCTGCAACACGGCTCTCCGGGGACGAGACCTGCGCCCTCGGCTCTTCTTCTTCTTCTTTTTTGGGAATATAGGGCTCCGTGGGAGGGAAAAGATATACACCTGTGCTGTTTTCTTTTGCGGCTGAGCTTTCGACGCAACAGCATCGGCCAAGAGGCAGTGGGGTGGGTTTTTCGCGTACGTAACGAGTATTTGCACCTGGCAATCGGTTATTTTGCTCCAAGCATTTGTGTGCCCTCCTCGTCTCTCCCAGCATGATGATGATGATGATGATTATCATTTAAGTCGTGAAAGCCTCGTCAAAGATACGGATTAGCCGATGCTGGTACGAGGTATACGTGTACATCTGATGGAGTCGGCACGTGCTAAAGCCTATACGTCTGTCAAAGCTCGCAGCTTACACATCGATGCGCTCGCGCTTCTGCGCCCAAATTGCCGGTGTTTCCAAGCTCCCCGAGAAAGAGCTAACGAAGTTCATCCGTGTATATATTCCCCACGTCTGTTTGTCCCTCTTCGTGCGCATCTCGAGCTACCTGGCATCGATGTATATGAAGCCGATTGACGTGATTTCCACTGATCCCTCCACCTGGCGCTGCTCCCGTTACGCGCACCTGATGATTAAATATTTGTCCCCTCCCTATAGCCCCCCCCCACCCCACCCCCGTGTGTACTACACTGACGTTGCGAAATGTCGTTTATGTATATATGTACATGTGTGGGTGCACGTGCACGCCCCCGATGCGCTGAATATGGGATTTCGAAATGTATTGTGTGTATACGCGTGTACGTACATCTCTCTCTCTCTCTCTGCGTCATGCGTGTGTTTACGTAATAGCTGATGGCACACGGGGCTTGGGCACACGGTTCGATCGGACGATCGAATTTCCGAGTCTTCTTTATTTTGTTTTTTGCGTTCACTCGTGATGCTTGATTTTTTTTTGTCGCTTGTTTACACTTTGTTGGGTCATACGAGTCGTTGCGCGATTGAATTTTCCAACTTTTTCGTCGGATTTTTCATTTACACTGTATGTACACGTACGGCTTCGAATCGTTTATATTCCATCGTTAATTAATATGGCTTCATTGATACTCTGAAAAGATATTCATACGTGGGTGTATGTAACTACAAATAATCATATGGATGCACATGTTTTTGGTTTCTGATACGTGCATCAATCTGAATTTGATTGATTAAAACGTGTTTGACGAAGTTCTCGGAGTAATCATAAAACGAGATTTCAACTTTAATTATTCGTTGTTTTAAACACCCCAGCGTATCTCTAATTAACTGTACATTATAATATTTAATGACGACTCTGACGCATAATTCATGCATATTTGTTAATTAAGCGAGATTATTATTGTAATGAGTCTCGTATGTCACGCAAGTCCAACTCGATGCCATACGTAGCTTTGACAGAATTTTTTCACGCGTCCCTTTTTTATATTTTCCTAATATTTACATTAAAATATAAATGAATATCTTGTACAAGAGATATTCCTTTGAAACTACACATGAGATGACGCTTTGCATTACTTTTGAATTTGTTTAATCATTATCTGTACGGTTGAACATTGTTGTTTGTAAGCTTTATTGATATGAAAATTGTAATTAATGCCATTCGGGCGAAACGTTACAATGGTTGAAATAGAAATTCATTTTACCTCTCCGGCTAAGTGGTGCAAAGCTATTATTAGTTATAAACTTTTACCTCTATATTAATACGGAAAGTTGGTGCAACAATTATTTTAATATTAAAAACATCATATAATCATACGAATAATAATAATTTGTTTTTGTAATAGTAAAATGAATGGTACATAAACTAAAACGACATAATCCTATCATGTAACTGTAATGAGATGTACGTACGCACACCCTTATGGACAATTTGTTCAATCTTTTACTCCGTAAAAATGTTTCTACCTGCAAAAGTTTATTTTTGACCAACACAGTAATACGCTTTTGAAAATTTCCTTGAAATATCACAGCAGTATGAAAGATCCTTATTTTTGTCCTGATTTGCACAGTGATACGTGAAAAAACCAACAACAGCTTGAGCTGGTCGAAATAAACGTCAAACACGTAGTAAAAAGCTCGAGTGTCGAAAAGAAAAGATTCGAGCTCCAAATGGGGGCGAAAGGGGTGGTTAAAGTACCGTTAAAAAAGGGTATTAGCCAACGACTCCATAAAAACAAAGCAGCGCCTTTGGGGAGGGGGGGGGCGAAGGCGAAAGAGAGCGGGGAAGGCAATGCCTTTGAAAGGGTATCAAAAGCCAATAGGTGCGGTTAGCGCGGGTCGCGTGCTCTCAAGTGGTATAACGGACAGCACGTCGAACTGGAGTTGGGGGGGGGAAAAAAAACGCCACGACTACCCTACCACCATACACCAGCAGCAACAGCTCCTCAAGACAAGGATACCGCTCTCTCGCTGCTACGTGTAACTGTTGGTGCACCAAAGGTTCTCATACAAGCGCACACGGAGCCCTGCGCCACGAGGTCGCTGCCGGTAGTGGTCCTGGGCGCGTGGGAGGATGGGTGGGCAGTAGAGTGGAGGGGGAGTCGCTACCACCGAGTCGCGGCTTCATTGCGCAGCCAGTGCTCGCACGGTTCGAGTCGCGCGCGGGCCTCTGTCGCGTCACGAACGCCGTCCGAGTCGTTGGCAATAGGTATACTGCTAAGAGCCGGGAGGGCAACTAATTTAACGTCTAATTGTTACGAACGTGTGCACGCGAGGTTGGTGAGAGATGGTAGCCGTTGGTCTGTGGTTTGATCGAGTGTGCTTGGATCAAGGACTGGAGGTGAATTTGTAGACGAAGCTTTTTCGTGCTCGTTGGTGCGCGGCTGGCGTTTGTTTGCGAAAAAGGAATAGAAGAGTCCTCGCAATGAGTACAGGTGGTCCGTGATCTTTGCAGAAACGAAAGAGGAAGAACCAGGTGAGTCTTTTTTTTTCTTCATTTTACTCCGTTACTAGTCGGTATTTCCTTAAGATCCGACGCATCTCGTCGCAATGGAATACGCGTATTCGAGCTAAGAATTTCGCGATATTTCACCCCACGAGTCCTGATTCACGAACTAATTGTCAAAGTTTGTACTAGAGTAGCATGTAAACTTTTCCGTGTATTTATGAGATGAGTTTCACCGATGATTTCACGTTGGGGTACATTGGGGTGGAAATGTCAATATATTAATTGACTTTCCACGTTGATCGTTCCTCGGGTGAAAATACCCACCCACTGATAATCCGGTGTTTATTAACATCACTCGCAAAAGCGGAGTAAAAGCAGAGCTGGTTTGGGGAGTGATTAAACAAATTCAAAAGTAGTGCAAAGCGTCATCTTATGTGTAGTTTCAAAGGAATATCTCTTGTACAAGATATTCATTTATATTTTAATGTAAAAAATTAGGAATATATAAAAAAGGGACGCGTGAAAAAATTTTGTCAAAGCTACGTATGGCATCGAGTTGGACTTGCGTGACATACGAGACTCATTACAATAATAATCTCGCTTAATTAACAAATATGCATGAATTATGCGTCAGAGTCGTCATTAAATATTTAGTGCCCTTCTGGGCTCTCTTTTTGTCATAGAAGCGCGTCATTAAGAAAAATAAGGAAGGAGGAGACCTGGATCATTTCTAGTATTTTACGTTGAAACTCTTTGCAATTAGAGTCCATTTATAATGAATCGACAAGGATACATTTTTTTTCTCTCTCCGTAATGAGCCCCTACAAATTCACTCGCTGATATAACGTTTTGTTTTAATTCTGGAAATTATTTTATAAATACTTGCAGTAATGAACTAAGGCTGCACTTAAAAACTCAACAAATATGAAAAGTCACACTTTGGATAATCTAAAAATGGCTACGACGTATAATTTTATTCCCTGAAGCGAGGTAAAACGTTTTTTTTTCTAATCTAACGGGGCCCTAGAAAAATCTTTACCTTACGATCATAGCAAAAAAGGAGAGCACATGGAAAAATTAAATCGATCTCTCTCTCTCCCCCAAACGCATGGCCAAAAATTTTCTTGAACTCTATCTCTCATCCCCCCCTGCGCTTCTTTGTCTTTCACACTTTTATCATCCACGCCGGATTAAAACTTCTTACTCCGTTTCTCATGTTTACTCTGACACTCTGATGCCCCGGTGATCAAGTGCTCACAAATATTAGTCATCTTGCAGTCGCCGATCTTTTTAGTTGGGACCCTGTTACCCTCCAAAGTCCCATAGCCCGTAATTACTTTACTAGCTGCAGCAAAAATCCAAATCCACAGATACCCTCGATATCGCAAAACACAAATTTACTGTAAAATAATTAGGAAATCAGCTCCCTCGATTATATTCCTTACACTCGATGCAACAGACTTGCAAAAGGAGATACAGACGCGCGCTCGACGCCACAAGAAGCCGCTCGCTCGTTTGTTCTCCAACTCGCTGGTTCGTTAGCACACGCAAACCATACAGTACACAAAAATAAACAATGCACCTTTGCATGCAAAACGCACAACAGAGGGGGTCTCTCTCTCTCGGTTGTAGCACCCCGCTGGAGGTATATATTTCCGACGATGCGCGGGCGAGGCTCCGTTAATTAATCACCGTGAAATATAATCTCTCGAAACACGGGGGATAGGGGGCGACTAATCAGGAAGAAACTCGGTCGGACGTTGACGAGCTGGTGCAGCGGTGATGCTGTCGGGGCGCGGAGACAGACGCGCCTACACGTGTCGCCTCGCGCATCAAGATGGAAATGTAATTTGCCCGGGAGGCAGAGTTATGGTGACTGCGTGTGAGAGGAATACCCATATATGTGTGCGTATGGATTTCCCGCTCGACCCTAGAAGGGGGTGGAAATTCAAGGGGAGCACCGTAGGTGTAAATGATGTAACAATCGATGGGCAAAGGAGATTATTTTTCTGCAACAGAGAAATGGGACGATGAGCACGCGTTTACCTTTGAGCCATACTCCGGAAAGTCAGATTTGGGCATGACATAGTTCCCCATCGCTGGATAGTGTGTACATGGGGAGGATAATTTGGCTACCAAGATGCTGAATTTAAATGAGAATTTTTCGAAAGGCGGATATGACACGAGGCCAGGGTGAAAGGGGAGAGGGAAAAAAAATCTATTCCTCTGGATCTGAAGAGCTCGTGAAGCTCACCTGGTCATCCCTTGTGAAGAGAACGCGTACCCTTTCTCGGAGCGAGGAGCAAAGGATGGATGAATCTTCAAAGGGCAAACTCTGTACCATGAAGTAAAAGGGAACAGGAGCCCAGGGGGGAGGGGCTTTGCAGTCCCGGAGGAATCGGGGCTCGACCTTTCAACTTTGCCGAGGCGATCGCCAAACTGCTCCTTGCTCTTTTGCCCGCTCGTATGGGTAAGTGTACGCGGGCAATGGGAAGCCCCGCTTCGGGAGAGAGCGGCTTACGAGAGCTAAGACTTTCGTAGCTGATGGTGTCTGCAGGGAGGATTCACGCGGTGGAGGAGCAAGTCGAACTTGATGGACGAGCGTTATCAGAGGGAGGGAATTTTATAGTACGTATCGATTGTGTAGGGGCTATTGTTGCAGAGGGATGGGAGGGAGGTTGCTCAAATACGAGGATTACAAGAGGCAGAGAGTTAGGAGGAGTTTGCTCGGTGGTTGCATTTAGGGTTGTTAAGTTAGATGGTGCGTGGGTGTAGAGGAGAGTACCTTTGCCCTCTTGAAGATATTATACATGACCATTTCGTTGGATATTATTTTTGAGTGTAATTTCAATGCCAAAGATTGCTGCGGATTTTAAAATTTATTATTATTTTATATTGTATTTTATAAGTGTGATTATAGAGTTGCGTAAAGTAAAGAGTTTTATGCTTGATAGTAGCTATTTGACGATGTTATATCCCTTGTATAGCTGACACACTGATTTCCACCGAAAAATCAAGCAAATTTTCAAAATCATCTACATAGTAGACACCATAGAGTCATCGCTTGGCAAACGTACGTATTTTGTTGTTCAAAAAAAAAAAAAAACATGGTCAAGAGAATTTAAAGAAGTAAATATAAAACTAAACAATTAGCTGCAACTATTGTAAGTAGAGGGGAGTTTTAAACTAAATTTCACGCGGAACTCGCATGAATAGTTCAACCGCGGGTGCATCAAATGAATAACATCGTTGATTTTGGTCTCGGTGGTAATGACATTACTGCAGGCAACTATTGATCGACTCATCATTACTGGCCAAAGATCGTTAATATTTAACGACGGTAATATCATGCGACGATTAACCGGTACACTGATGTCACATATCGGGTCCAAGTAACCTACATTTCACACGAAGTGTTGAAAAAAGAGAACCAACGGGCACAACTGAGAAGTCAAGTAATGATCACGCACGGACTCGTTTTGATTCTCTCTTCTCTCAGCTGGTGTAGGTATACTCAAACGGTAACTCGTGAGAGAAAGCATCGAGAGAAGAAAATGACGCGGGAGGTTAACGATGGAGCTCAGTCTATTAGACGCGAAAGCATTCGGGAAACCACTGCTGCCATATACGGTTATTAATTGCGCATTTTCATTTTTAATCGCTGCATGTGTTTTCTTTTTTTTTTTTTTTTTTTTTTTTCTGCAAAGTCATCAAAATCGCTGCGCGTATGTGATGCTCGTTAAACCGTTCTATTTGAGTTAGCATCGGCTAATTTCGTTGATTGTTCATCGGGATCTACCCCTTATGGACGATAATCGCGACTAATGGCTGCATGAAGGTGGACAAAAAGGCAGTTTCTTCTTGCTCTCCATTACGAGATGACGTACGAGTTGGCAAGGTGAGAGTGAGCGAGCGAGTAAGTATAAAATATAAAATATAGTAGCCGGTCGCTTGGTATCCTTTCCTCAAAGGGTCTCGACAGTCATCCTCATTTTTTAACCATTCGCGCGAGCGCTAGTCGCAGATTGCGTGGACCCACTCGATGGACCTTTCCGTCTTCTGGCTTTCACGAGTCGTAGCCGATGCAGGAGGCGCCGGATTATCCTCCTCTATCAATTTCGGCGCGAGGACGCCCCTTCCGGGTTCCCGGAGACCCTTCCATTCACCTGTGCCCCGCTCCCGGAAACTTTCTTTTGCCCCCCCCCCTTGATCCGAATGGGGAGCAGAGGAAGAGCCGCAGTATATATCCGGGAGCAATTTTTCCACCCACCCTCCGATTTTTTTTTTCCTCCTTCCTTTCCCAGCCTTAATCGCCTTATCTCCGTTTGCTTGTTTTTTCACCGCGAACTTTTCCCCAGCTCGACACCGCCCCGTCAAACGCTTTTTCCTCTCGACGACGCTTGCCTGCAATATTTCCCCGTTTCTCGAGAAATCAATATGTGTGTATGTGCCGCGTGTGCTCGTGAGCCCCGCAAAAGATACCTCGAAACTCAAACCCCCTGCCGTTTGCCGGTCAAATTTCGTCCTTCCCGCGTTTACTTGCTTCTGTTCGTTCAAATATGCATCCCTGCGTATTTACATTTTATTCTTTTTTTTCGAGGGGGCGGGGGGAGGCTGTAAAAGACAAAAGAGCAAGGAGAGGTTTAGTTTCGGGCGCCCCGTGTGCGATTGGTGAGTTACGCGTTAACCCTCATCAGCCCACCCCCTTGATCTGGGAAAATCGCGGAAACGCCGTGCGTGTCCATCATCCTTGCTGTACACTGATCTACACGTATAATACATTGTTATCGAAAATGCACCTGTTTGTGTACCTATTATTTACTTTTTTTTTTTTTTTTCATCGTGTAAATGGTATACATTTTTCATATTATCTCCGTACAGCATTTAGTTCATAAAGTATTTCAAACAAATCTCGGATTGGTCAAAGTAGTTTTTTAAAAATATTGTCCAACTGAGCAGTCACGGCTCATCCCTCACACTATGTTCAATTACTTTTCAATTTTGACTTGGATTTTTTGTTTTTCAATTTTAATAAGTTAAAAGGACAATTTTCGGGGGATGAAATTTCAACTCAAATTTTGATAAAAAGAAAAAATAAACACATCGATCCATTTGATTTTTACAATACCCTTCCGAGCACACTCAACCACGCCAAAGTACAAAATAATAATGATAGTGTGCACATAACCCCCCGTCTCACGCATCGCAGAGTGCAGCAGTACATGGCACGCGATTACGGCCTAAGTGCATTATCCACGGCCAAGTGAGGAAGCCTTTCTTCGCACAAAGGGGGCGAATCAAAGCGGCCAACTGCAGCGAATCCGATAGAAAAATCGAGCAAAGAGTGAGCACATCGTCTGAGAGGGGAGGGGGGGGAGAGCTCACGCAAATAAAAGATATACGTATTGGGCTCGCTCGCCGCTCGGCGGCTGGGAAAAGAGCAGTGAAAGAACGAGCGGTCGATGACACTGTGATTAGCTCGACGACGAGGACCGCTATATGCTGCAAGTATGTATATATCGCCCCGTCATTAGCGCGCCTCTCTATCTCTCGTACAATGAGCTTTTCTATTATTCGCGACACGTTTGCTCCCTTCCCTGCAGCCTCCTTCGGATCCATCTGTCCCTCGTTTTGTCGTTTGCTCTCTTTCTTTCTGTCCTTCCCGGCGCGTGTATACAGTATCACCTTCGTACAACCCAAAGCAAAACTGACGCAGAGGTGGATAGGACGCGGTATCTCGGGGGGGAAAAAAAATTCAGACGTCACTCCTGCGTTGTTTCCATATTCACGGGAATAAAAAAAAAAGGTGTGCGCGAGAGAAGAAGGCGCGTCGGACAAGTGCGAGAAAACAATGGGGGAGAGAGAGAAAGGCAGGCTTGAATGGCTCGGCTATTAAAGTTTTCATTTTGCTCCGAGCTGGCTAAAAGTCGCTGGGGCGCGTCCACCTTTTTCTCCTACGGTTTGTTTATTTTTTTTCAGAGGTCGGTTTTGACGGCTGTCTGGTTTTTTTTTTTTTTTTTTTTTTTTTGATACGTGGGTTTTTGTCTACAGCGACATTGATTAGCAGTTCTTATTGCGAGGAATTTTAGACTGATTTATCATCATCTTTGATGTCATCGTTCAAAGAATATCTACAAAGAGTTGTGACTACAAAAATGGTACATTCGCAAAATAGAAACAAGCGCGATCTACGAAGGCTTTGGAATTCGCTTACCGTAGTCGTACACGTGTGTGTACCCGAAATTAAGTTTAGAGAAAGCGTATCCGCGTGCATTCCTCCAAAAGCAACGCGCACCCGCGAAATTCATGCAAAGTGGCCAATCGCGCGGGCATTATGTCACGTTCGGAAAATAAAAGTTTTCTACGTGATATCGCCACTTTCGGCGCCAGCGATCGCAAGCTCACCCCGAAACTTTCGACGTTTGACACGATTCCCTACCTCCCCGTGTCCCAGGGGGCGAAAACTGCGTAAAACTGCAAATTTTACATAATCACGCGTTTCTCCTCGGGACGACAGTGGTGGCCGTTCTTGGCTTTCGAGCTTTCAAATTTATGTAGATTCGATGCAGAGTTGAAAAATGAGGCTGAAAAAATACGGAATGAAAAGCTTCCTCCTCCCCCCCCCTCCCTTGCGGTACTCCGGAGCGTGTGAATTTTCATATGAAATTTGTGTTTCAAATTACACAGATTTTCAATAGTTTAAGAGTTACGTGGAAAGTGAAAAAAAAAGAGGAAATCTCACTTCGAATATGAGAGAAACACAAAGAGGATGAGGCACACGAGTGTGCGAGGGAGCGCGTACAAGTTGAATCGGAAGGGAAAGTGAAGCCCGAGAGAGAATCTCGTTAAGCCCTTCGCCTTGCCAAGTATCGAGTTTCAGGTGTGTCTATGCGTGGCAAAGGGGTCGGTGAGGTTTTCGTTTTTAAATCGTAAGACGATATCTCGAATAAACGAGTTGTACATCTGTAAATGTTCACCAAAAAAAAAAAAAAAAAAAAATCAACCCCGTGCTCAACAAAATCAAAAATTGTTTTCCACCTTACCCACATCCGTACATCAAACACACTCGTATCTAATTAAACTTTCAATCAAACACGCATCCCCACCAAATTTAAAAACCCCCGGCCAGCAGTTACCCCCTTCCCGATCGCGGGTGCGATGGGTGTAAAGCCCCTCTCGCCAAACGACTCGAAAATCAAACAGCCCACCGGCACCGTGAAAACAACAATCCTCCCTTCCAATGTCCAATGCGGAATCGCAAACTCTTCCCAATCAAACTCCTATTGCACACCAGCGCACCGCTCCCGTTTCCACATCCTGTTCCCTCCAAGCCCCGATCAAACGACGAGCAATTAATAACACCACCCCTTCCCCCGAGAGCTTATATACGACCAGCAAGCTCTCGGAGTCTCTCATCGAGATCCTCCTCAGTGGCACCCTTCATCTACTGCTGCTGGTGTCTCGATTGGCTGACCAAATGCGCAACCCCCATCTTTTGACCATTTTGCTCTCACATTGTCTATTCCATTTTTGCTCTTCGAGACCAAAATCTTAAGTATACAATGACATATTAATTCCAGCGACTCAACGTAACTGTTCCTCCTATCTGCCGGTACCATTGACTCAGAAGGCCAAGCCACGCTGTGCGCAAAAATAAGGAAGCAGATTGCACCCGTCTCTCCGGCTCTCGATTATTCGCGCGTACACCTGCTTTCCCGTGCACATTTTGCGAGCGTCTTCCATTTCACCCCGCGGCGATGAATAATAACCGTAGTGGCAGTAATCTATCGCACTCTTTCTCTTCCACCTCCCCCCCCTTCCTGCCGTAAGGCTCGCTCCGTCTTTTCATTCGGAAAGGAAGAGCCTTTCCTCGTTACTTCCGAGCTCCATTTTCCTTTGTCCCGCGCGTATACAACAGTTTTCATTTCCCGGAGTCTCTCCATCTTCCGAGCTCCTCTTCTGCACCGGCTCGGCCGTTCTTCCCCCATTTCTTGCACCTGCTCCGGGGCACGTGGGGTACTCCGTGAGATTCTATAATCGCCAAACGACTGTATTACATGGCAGAGAACGAAGAGGAAATATATACATGCCGATCAATTCGGCAGGGGCATTGACTCGTCTTTTGGCCGACTCTGTAAAGAGAGTTGTGATGAAATCGTCAAAAAAGGCATTCCATCTTGCATATTCGACAAGTCCAACGCGTGCAGTAGATCGAAAATTGCCAAAACAACAAACATTCGTGCGACGAATATACAACAAAAAACACACTCTTTACTAATCATCATGGTACTCTCTTATTTACTAGCTCCAAGATCCTGTTTTAGCTTGTAATAACAAAGCCAGTAGGACTTGAAAGATGGTCGAGCTCACGAAAAGTACACTGACAACTCAACCGCACTCGGGTGTACAAAAGCTGTAGTGTCGTGTCGGTTGCGAAATCGTATGTAAGCAGGTCGGTGTATGCATGTGAAAGAAAAAAAAAGGGTACACGGACCGCGTGCGTTCGATCGGTGACCATATATAGGCTCTCGGGAGAGACAGTGAGGTAAAAAACAAGAGCTGTGTAACCATATATTATAGTTATAAACATGGAGTGATAAGAGCATCCCTTGAAATACGCCACCTCAACGAACGTGGCAAGTTTCGAGCTCTAAAGGAATTCAAGTAGAAATAGTAGCCAAACCGTAGTAACACACACCTGAGCTGCATTAAAATTCACAAACAACAGCAAAGCTGGAGGGACCTAGTAAGACAGAGAGGGCCTAATAGCTTCATGTGGCAGAGTGGCGAGGATAGTTGATAAGAAAAGCGTCTTGGGGCGATAAAGGACTTTGTAGGGTGCACACGTATACATATCGCACGTGGAAGGAGGTCAAGCGCGAGGGTAGACGAAACAGCTTGCCTCGAGGATAGAGATATCCGCGATGTGGCTTCTGTGCGGGACGAGTTCTGTGACCTGGAAACACGCGAGCTCACGTTGCGGATGTAGGATAGTATTTTATTTATTTTCGCGCTGAATTTATATAGCCGTTGGACGGATGGGTCAATCCATTTCTCTCTCTCCTCTCGCTCTTTTCCTGCGCTTCCAGGGGTAGGATTTTTTCGTCTGGTTGTACGCAGCGATCCGGCGCTTTTTTTCATCTTGATCGTAGACTACGATGTTGCATTTTAGAAAATTTTATTGGCCACGCGTGTGTTCCGAGCAATGATTCAGACTTCACAATTGTCGCAGAGTTTTTGCGCGAACAAACATGAATATCAGATCCCAAACTCGTGAATAATGGTACGTCTGACTATAATCGATCTATACTACTTAACTACTCTTACTACTTAGTTTTTACATAGATTTTTCGCAGACAGGGGTTTAAACAATCATTTATGAATTATCACAAATTAAAGCTTAGTTTCTAAACTTTGATTATCACTAAATAAATATTTGTTTTAATCTAGTATATCCTAAAAACAACTACGAGTTGAACATTACACGTTGTCATTTGCAAAATTTTCTCGAATCCCTGTCGACATTTACTCTTGTAATAATTTAAGAAAGTGGCACTTTTTTGTGAGTTGTTAGGGCTTAATATATCCTGTACATGAAATACATATATCACTCAAATGAAAAGTGTTGTAACAAACAAGGAAAAATAAAAGTAACCCAAAAATTGCTTTTTACTTTTTTTTCAGTTTTTTTTTTTTTTTTTTTTTTTTATTCCAAAATTGGAAGCACTTGCAAGCACAAAAATCGCACGTGCGCACGTAGACGTGACATTTTATTTGTACCATACAAGTGTATACCCATTCAGTGACGCGAGCGCCTTGGAAAATGAATTTGCCGGCCCGAAAACGCCAATGCGAATATAGAAAAGACTTCCTCGAGCTTATCGAATAATCGAAGGTGCAGTCACGAGTGGGAGATTGGGGGAAAGAGGGTGGGGTTGTGTGCAGAGAGAAAAACGCATTCACGACGGTCCACTGGCTCCCCTCCCCTCTTATTCTTTTTGCGCTATGGCAACTGAATGTTTCATGAGAGGGAAAAATCCATTTCCGCACATCGACCCCCCCCTCTCTCATCTCTGCAGCTGGTCTGATAAATTTTTCGAGTCCGCTGCCCGTCTTTTTTATTCCATATCCCACTCGTTTTGTTGTCTCTCTCTCTCTCTCTCTCTTCGGCCTGTTGAATACAACTGGAAGTTCGCGAGACCGTTTGGTTTCCCGTCGAACTCCTCTGACTGACCGTCGAGCAATATTTTCGCGGATTACCAAACAAAAATACATCCAACCGGATAAAATGTGATCCAACTTGTGACCAGCAATCCATTCGATGAGTAGCAGGCAATAATCTCGTGTTTGAATTGTCAACTTGTTCAAAAGCCAAGGTAAGGGAGGAGAGACGCGGCAATGGTATGTAGGAGCCAGTGCAGAAATAACGAGACGGGAAGGGAGTCAATTAATAGTTGGAGCTGAGAGAGGCGAAACAAAGTGGGCGCGCCGGGATTTCCGCGACTTAATCCAATGAGGCGAGATCGCGCGCAGGAAAAGAGAAGGAGGAAGTAACGAGAGAAGGGCCAACAGAGTCCCCCGGACGCTATGCTCTACCTACACGAGTACACCCCGGCGAGGCTAATTCAATGTTTCGGGCCACCGTCACCCGACTGACGCTGGAAAGACGCGACGCATTAAGAGAGTTAAGCGACCGAGAGCTCCCAGCTGGTGCTCTCCTCCCCCACCGAGATTTAACGTTCATTCAATTGAAAGGAAAAAAAAAAAAAACTCTCCTCGACTCTGTCGTCGCTCGCGAACCGAACGTTTTAATGAGATGCAAATAAGAAACGCACGCGAGTCGCTGATTTCTTATTTTTTTATTTTTTTTATTTTACCCACTCCACGCGAGTTTGCGGACCCACGCACGAGTGCACGGAACAGCTCGACGGTGGGAGGAAATAAAAATTCTGGGGGCCGAAAAATCGAGTTTGCCCGCTGCGCGTCGCCAAGTGAGTCCCGGCTCTCCTGGAATATCCCACGCGTGTTCCCACAAAAAGCTACGACCAATATGAAGGATAAATAGACGTGGGGATGCAAAGTTTTCGTGCAGCGTTTCACGTACCAGGGCTCATTGATTGGATGTGGCGCCCGAGCAAGTTTGCCATTTGAGCGAAAAACTCGTTACCAATAACCCATCAATGTGAAAAGTCGCTTCGCGAGATGAGAGCTGCCCCCGTCGTAAGGACCGGGAGCTGTAAGTTGTTTGTGCGCGATACTGGAGGTATGAACTTTGGCATCGGCCTCACCGAGTACACACGCCAAGCGCACTCGGGAAACGACGGCAAGCGCATCTGGCTCTGATGTACACCGCTTCCCGTACCGGCGATCGGAAATTAATTGCTACTCAGCCCCCCCCCTCCTTATACACTGGTAACGTCGCCCCCTCGTCACATAGCGCTCGGGACTTTAATTTACGTAAAACGTCAACAGCTGACCGTCGAGAGGGCTGCCTTCATGTATATAATATATACTATACATACTCCACTTGGTAATTACTCAGTTTCGTTATAAACCCCCCGGCGTACGGTCCGGGTGGAAACGTATAAAGTTAAATATTGAACGATTACTCGCGACTGCGTCCGGCCACCACCGCCACCGCCATCGGTTCAGTTTGCTAAATTACGAAAATTTTCCAACTTCTTCCACCCCCTCCGTTTGAACGATTTTAAATACACGGTCTTTCAAGGTATATAATATACAGTATTTTCAAACAAAAACACGAACCCGGATGATTCATCGAGGCGTTTAAACACCGAGGGCAACCCCCACTCGATCAAACAGAGAAAACGAAAATTTAATAAGCTCCCCAACAGAGCGGTACAACGCGTAGGAGCTCGAAGTATCTCCAAAACGTCGACTACCCGCGAAATATGAATTTGTAAGGCTTACGAGCCGAAAAAATCCCAACTCACCCGTGCACACTCGAGTCCCCTTCCAGAGTCACGCGAAAGCGGACTAGCTCGTATTACTCTTCTTTAAAGAGGGGAAAAAAAATCACCCTATATATATAGGCAAAAGTACACGAGTAGGTGTATATGTATTATAGTGTACACACAAAAAAAAAAAGTAGAGAGCAACGTGCCGTGCGTACACGCAGCGCGACATTGACGGATGGAGCGGGGAAAGGCGCAGCCCTTCCACCTAATGCTACATAATTCACCGCTATACAGCACCAGCGGTGCCTTACGTACAAGTGAACCTACATATATATATATATATATATATATATATATATATATATATATATATATATATATATATATATATATATATATACACCCCGCGTACATGTGTAGAAGTATGGTATACACATGGTGATGCGTGGGGATCACCACAACGAGTCCGCGGAACTAAACCGCCGAGTCTGCTGCGGTGCGCAGGACTCGGAGTTTATAAGCCACCCCCGCCGTATATGTACACCCGGTCTTTTGATCGTGACGCGTGATACGTTTGTTTGCGCCCCCAGCGGAGGAGGAGGAGGAGGAGGAGGGTGTAGTCGAGGAACCTGTTGTTTTGCTCCCCGTGTGTGCTCCTGTCTCCCCGCACTGCCTTCGGGCGGGCTCGCCTTTTTTCTTGTGCCCTTGCACCCTGTGTGTATCATGTCGTGGACGTATACCGTACACCGGCTGTTTTCCTTCTCGGCTTCTCTGCCGTAGGGCTTTTCTGGTTTTTTGTTTTTCACTTGGACGCAAATGTTTTTCATACGCCGCTCAGGCGATTTTAAAACCATACGGTACTCCTTTTTTTCCATCAGGAGTCATAGTCAGAGTGATGGGTGGCCCATTGGTGTACCCACGAGTAGAGTGAGAAATTAGTTCAGCCTCTGCCGAAAAAATTTTACGTGAAAAACGGAGAACCAACTGTCATGTTGGTTGAAGTTAGCATCTGGCTCTAAGGTAGCTGATGAATTTTAAACGCCCAACTGTTTGAAAATTCATCCTGAAGCGCGTCTTTCTATTTAGGCGTTAAAGCTCGGCTCACGGCGTGTGCCGCGCGCGTCTGCGAGGATCTTTGTGTAAGCTGTTGCTCGAAACAATGCCACTCTCGCGTGTATACACACACACACACATATATATATATATATATATATATATATATATATATATATATATATACAGGTGGCTGCATAATTTAAAGTTTGAATTGTACACGGGTATTCGCGGGAGCTTTGACGCCCCACTGGAGAGGCCCTCTCTCTCTCTCTCTCTCTTTAGTAATGTCGGACGCGTTTTATCCTCACTACGATACTCAAGCTCATGCAGGATTGATAATAAAACGGGGGAGGGGGAGATGAAAAGATCACTCAATGTTGAAGAAAAATCAAAAGGGCTTAAACGAGCCATTGAGAATCAGGGAAAAAAAGGAAAAAAAATGTCACACGCGTGTAAATATGGCTCGATGAATGATGTAAGGTAGAGGGGGCACAGGTGACTAAGTGCGCGAGCATTAATAAAAATTATGAATATCAAGGGCCATTATTCACGGGCGCTAAACCACGCCGCGTTAAATCCACTCCTCGAGTCAAGATGAATGGCTCGAAATTTCGCGGCACCAACGACGCTCCTTATCCCCGGCGAGCGTGGCAATACATAACCGCGATCGCCGCGAACGAAAGAAGAAGAAGAAAAACGGATGGAGAGTGAGAAAGCGACGTGGGTAGGTGTACAAAAAGAGGCGTCTATGGAAGTCTAAACAACTCGGTGGTCTGGTGGCAGGGAAAGAGATCGGCCGAAAAGCAGGAAGACGCGGACAATTTGTTACACCAGCGAGAGACGATCTTTCATTTGTCGCTGCGGAAGGGAGGCCGTGAGAAAAGAGCATCCGCTGAATCTTTTTTTTTTTTTTTTTTTTTTTTTTTTTTTGTATTTTCTTTACAAACACCTCGAGGGGAGAAAGAAGAAGCTCCTCTCGAAGGGGAGGCGCGATAAGCTGTATCGTTTTAACGTAGCCGCAAACGCGTATCTGCGGATGGTTGTGCTGGTGTACTTTTGATCGGCTTTGTGGCGTACGTATGCACATTGTGGGTATCACGTGGGGGGCAAGTATCGAGCTTACGGCTTTTCAGTGGGTCTTGCGATGCTTGTTTTCTCCGTAGTGTTAACGCACGCAATGTTTTTGTTTGGGAAAATACAGCTCTCCGATAAATCATCAAAACGTGCGATAAGGGGAGGAGGGAAACATGTTTTTAATAAGTGAAAACTCGTAAAAAATGGGGGAGGGGGAAGAGAGAAATTTATCTAGCAGGGATCTATCGGTGTATGTTTTCGCCCGAAAATACTGTTATTGCCGACGCACATACGTATGTAACGTATACCCGCGAGCACTGCGTGTCCGCCATATATTTGTACTCGCAGGCGCAAAGAAAGAAAAAAAAAAAAGAAGATGCGTTCGGGGCGAATCGATGCGATTAAATTTGAAATTTATGCTTGCCAGGGCTCCTTTTTGCGGGCGCTTTTTTATCGTGAAAAATTCGATTCGCGTGCCTTCACCCCGAATATTCGCGGCTTTATCCTACCAATAAGTCGCGTCACGCATTTTTCTTGCGCGTCCCCCGCTATGCAATACAGGAAAATGGTTTTGTCTGTGCAGCCGAGAGAAGTACTGCTTTTTTTTTTTCCTTCTCAAAATAGTTAATTTTTTCTTAAAATTGATAGCCTCCGTGGTGCGCTTGGGATTTCCTCGTAGGCTTCGATTGCGGTTCTGACTTTGTGCAGGTGCTTGCCGGGAAGGGCTGTAAAATATGAATAGGTATACGCAGGATCGATATATTTCAATGAGTTTTTTATGATCTGGATTGTTCAACTAATGTTAGATGTGCGTTACGTATAATATAGTCGACAGATGATGGTTGTTTCGTACATTAATTTTAATTTACGAAATTTTTCAAAGTTTAAACATGAATTTTTAGAATTTCTGGAGAAAAATTTAATAAAGTTGGCTGCTTTGCTGTCACGAACTGTTTATTGTGATTTCTTTCATGACATTTCTCTACGAATTTCAAATGGAATTTAAATAAAAACTCTGACAAAGCATTTACGTGGACTAAGGTAAAAAATTTTCATTAAAGTTCAAACCTACTCTACCGTACAAAAAGTTACACACTCAGGCACCAAAGGCTGGAAAAATAAGTAATTAAACAAAATTTGGATCGATGATTGAATTGAAGAAGCGCTCTCGGAAAACCATTAAATTAAAATAACTATCTACCAAATAACTGTAATTATTCATGGGAATCAAGTTATTGCATCAAATCTGATAAAATAAGGTATAATTTTTCTTCCTGTGACAGTTGATTAATTAAATAACTTTCAAAATTGACACTATAATAACAGTAAAATCACAAAAATATGTCGCATGTGAAAGCGAGCTGTCGCTTGTGAAGACTAGCCACAAAAAAATCTTTTACGCGACGAAGCAACCCTCTTTTTTCGGCATACATTAATGGACGCATTAAGAAGCAAGAAAAAATGGAAAAAAGAGCAGTCGTGTGCTACATCCGAGCCTCCCTTTCAGCAAGTATCGCCCGCAGCGAGTAGGCACGATTTAACGCAGCCCCTTCCCCCCCCCCCTCGACACACTAGTACTGCATTTCGTTTGGCGCTCGCCCTTGAGAGATAGAGAAAGCCAGGAAAGTGCTCGTCGTGCGATAAAAGGGAGGCAATGCTACAGTGGACCTGTAAAAGACGCGGAAATGGATAATAGTCTCTGCATGACGGAAACATTTTGGGTCATTAGATGAAAGAGTCGTCATAAGACGAGAAAGCTACAGAAACGCACATGAAGTACTCCAAACTACACAACCCCCAATCAATGACGATACTCAACCAATCGAAGCGCAACTCAAGCACCAAAGCGTATGTCTCCGTCTTGCTCATCGGCGAATTTTCTCTCTCCTCTTTACCGATCTACTGTGTATGTCCTACCGGAAAAAGCATACGTGTACCTCCCTCGCAAAGATAAGTGGCACCTTTTGCTACAAGCTCCTTGTCTCTGCTCTCTTGCGGGGATGCGAAAAAAAGAGCGTGTATATTTCATCTTCCTTGTCGACGACGATGACGTTGCTGTTTGCGCGTGTTCGTTTGCTCGCCTGTCGCTGCAGAGTTCGCTGTAAGCTCGAGGCGCAAATTGCTATCTTTTGTACGAGAGGAGATACCTACCTTGAGCACGGGAGTTTGATGCAACGAGATGGATACTCTCGCCTTTTTTCCGCTCTCGGTTTACTTCCGAGAGGGTTTCTTTTTTTTTTTTTTTTCCTTGTAAAAACAAAAACAAGATTTTCGTGTTACTCGAGTCATCAAATCCCTGCTTTAACTTCCAGCAAAAATAGTCCTCGTCACCACAGTCACTTTACGCAAGACTACAGTTCGAACTGAGCATCTCCCGAGATTCAATCGAACTTTGCGTGAACCAACCTCCCCTAAACTTACATGATAAAAAAAAAGAAAGCACATCCATGTCCAACCGAAAAAAAAGGAAAAAAATCAAATCAGACATAACGTATCCTCCCTCGACGAGATTACCGTGCGCTCCTAAGGCACGTGCAGTTATTCCTCGCGCGGAAAAACTTGGCCCCCGAGATGAAAGAGTCGGCGCTTATACATAGGTATACGTATGTATATGAACTTACACGTATTAGGCAGCCCCCCTCCCACTGCGCTTGCAAAAGTGGATGGAAACTTTTGGACTTTTGCAAGTCACTACCCTCCACCCCTGTCCCTCTAACACGCGGACGCGCTGATTGGTTAGTTTTCTCGGCGCAGCTTCACGTACGCGGAAAACCGGCAGCTGAAAAAGACGGCTCCTCCACTCTCGCGTACATATACGTGTAACACCCACACTTGCACACCTACTTACCGTAGATACGAGAGAAATGGATGTGTGTATGGGGAGAGGCGCGCGAGACCGGCATCTCAAATCAGCAGCTTATTTCGTCGGATTTTCCGTGCACGCCTCTCTTCCTCCTTTGTTTTTCTTCCGCGCGTACGTACAACCACGCGTCTACTTTGCATTTGGACGCGGAGTTTCGGATGAGAGAGAGAAAGTTGGTTTATCCCATCGCGATATCCTGATTACGCATATACAGGGCAGGTATATATATTGTTACACGGTATTTTACCGAAAGACGCAATCGGCTGCACCAGCTATGTACGGCTGTGTGGAAATCAAAAATCGATCGCTCGATTAAAAAAAGAGGGCTCCCAGTCGTCACCTTTTGTTTTTCCCGCTGTTTACCCACTCGTTCGACTGCGTACCTCTAGTTTTTTTGCACACATCCCTGGGGCAGTCCTCGATTACTTCCAACTTCCCACGGTGACTTTTATCCTCTCCTCTCTCGGGACCAAGTACTTACTTAAGCCGTTGTTTCATTCGTTTCTATAGTGATTTTGCATGTATAGTACGGTCGACGACAGCGGCTGAAGAAAATCGCACGAGAATTGTCTTGGTTTTTCCGGGGACGGGGGAGAAAAAATGATGTCGCTCGCCCCCGCCCAGGGATAAAAGGAGACGGCGGGCGGAAATTGGATTTTAATGCAGTTGGGAGCTATTTGTAAACAATGGCAGCTTGGCGCTGTTTTTCCGGCTCCTCGAGGAACGCGAGAAATAGCTCGGCGGGGCATTATTGCTTTTACCGCACAACTGTAAAACCAGTGGCCAACCGCGCATCGATATTCCCGAGGTGCTACTTTTACTCTCAAAAAGAAAAGCGTCCCCGTAACCGCGGTAACAGTTAAAAGGCAAAAAAAGACAAGTATGGCTCTCCCGCGACCCGATAGGGGCTATCGCGCGGAAGCGCCTTTAGTATACACGAGCCGGCTCTGGAGTACACACAAGCCCCCCCCCCTCGAGGCGTTTGTCACCCGATCTAACGACCTCGCGGAAAGGCCGGGGCATCGTAAAGATGATTCGGCCGGGCCGTAAAAACGCGCGCCGGGGCTTAATCGACTCGCCGGCGGCTCCGAGAATTCAATTGAGGCTCCTCTAATGGCGGTAGAAAAAAAAAAAAAAAAAAAAAAATCGTGTGAAAGAGTCCTCGTGCCGTGAGAAAAAGTAAACATCAGCTCGCCGCAGACAGAAGGAGAGAGAGACACTTACACCGCGGGAGAATGGGAGGGTGTTTTTTTTTTCTGTACTGTGGCGCAGAAAATAAATTTCCCGAGAAGGAGAGAGCGCGTACAACAAGCTACTGTGGGTGTACGGGGAGACTCCCCCCCCTGGCAAGCTCATCATAACGATAGTCGGTGGCCCTTAGGAGTGAAAAAGGGGCATCGGTATGTATACACACGCGTCGCGGTAAATGGCTGAGAAGGGGGAGGAGAAGCGGGCAGGGATGGAGGGACGAGACACAATGGCAAAGCCAAAGTTACGAAAGGGCCAGGGGACGGGGTGGAAGTGGGTATATATTTATGTATACGTTTTATCACTCACGGAATTTCAGCCGCGTTTTACGAGCGCTTTCTCAAATCGCAAGTGTATGGGAGCTGTGCCCTTTCATTATGTATGTGTGTATATATACACCTGTACACACCTTCACGCTGCAGTTTTCACGCGCGTATACTCGAGCACTGGCTCGGAAAATAGGGGCTAATAGACGTGACGACGCGTCGTTTAGCCCCTCTCGCTTTGAGCCCCATAGCCTTTACGGATGCATCGTTTCGGCATCGATGTACCGTTTTTACGACGTATCGTTATCGATCCTTGGGCGCCTCGTATAGACGGGAGTTTTTCCGATACTCCGAGGTTGAATCATCCATAGGCGCTACCATTTTATCAATCCTTCGCAGCAAATTATTTAAAAAAAAAAGAAAATCTTCCACGGAGCATGAATATTCAACGCGAATGGCGCGTCACTCGGACCGCGTAACATCTGTCCAACCATCATCGCAGCCGGGGGGAATCCAGACGAGATAAGCTCATCGAGAAGAGGAGGAAAAAAAATGCGGGAAAACGAGAGAAGAAGAAGAAGAGGATGGGAATCCTTCGTCGGCGGCGAGCTCATTACGGATTCACGGGCACCTCGGCGCGATGACAGAAGTTTGACGTGCCACGTGCACGTGTATACAGTGTGGCCCTTCTCATCGACGCTGGGCCGTTCTTCTTTGCTCATCAGCATTGCAAATTCATCGTCTGACCGGTGCTGTGTATTAACATGAGAATGGCCCGATGGAAAATGAGGGGAATATGAAAAAAAATGGCTGGGAAAGAAGGGGATCGTTCCGCCGGGAATGACGGGCTTGAGTAGCTTTTATCCTGGAAATCTGTGCCGTGTGCGCGCGGAGACGAGAAATTGAATCGCTCGCGTTTTGCGCCGTCCCACTGCGAGTCAGACGACGTTTTTCAGACGCTTGGGTGTGCATTTTTCTCGCGCGCCTCTCGCCCCTATATTGACTAGGGAGCTCGGGTATCGAGGGGTGTGATTTTTCTCCCTCGCGATACCTCTGCGAAATATGATATCGTGGTTTTCTACGCGTACGTAGCTATTTTTTGTTTATTATTTTATCCAATGATTGAAGAGATGTATGCATTATTATAAAATCCAAAGCAAAATTAAAAACGTGATGGCTTATTGATCTATATATATACAAGATAGTGTATGAATTTGAGAGCCAAAGTCGCCAAACCGAGTCCTTCCATCTGGAGTACACACCATAGCCAAACACCGAAAATCCACCCACGTCAGCTCGGGTATAAAAGCCGAACATCTGCCGTGTATGCAAATAGCATTCGCGCATCCATACACTCCGAGAGCGCTATTTCTCGCGAGGAGGCAAAGGAGAAGACAGTTACCCATCCCCCTCGGCTGGGGTAACGACGCCCTCAGCGTAAGAAATGGAAGTGGCTGTACGCGCTCCCGCTACCTCCCACTCCAAAGAGCCGCCTTATATTACGGCGTTTCGTCTTTTTCACGACTTTTCTCCAGCTTTTCACGAAGCGCGTATACACACCCGCTAAGTGCTTTGTCTATCGTGAATTATATGGCGCGGAGGTGTATTTATGCGCCTCGATATGGGTACTCTACGAGCCGAGAAAGTCTGGAGGAGCGTGTGAGTGCAGTGTCTCAACTACTGAGCGGGTAATGTGACTCCTTGACGGGGGTGGGTAATGCTTCGGATGATTGGAAGAAGCTTCGCGGACTGCGTCCCAAAGGTTTTTTTTTTTTTTTTTTTATCTCTCTACTTGGAAGCAATACTCTCACCTGCTGCGTATTATTAATTTTTTTTTTTTCTTTTCGTACAACGGAGCGGATAAAACTTCACGCGTCAAATGTACCCCCCGTCCCCCAGTTTCGTTTCAGTCGAGCGTCTGACGCGTTTTCGCGTGGAAATCTTTTCCCTCCTATTTTTTTCCCCGGCGCTCCGAGTTCTGGTTTTGCGAGCGTGTTTTTAAAAATTATGTTCTGGACATTTTTCACGGAGAATGTACGGCACAGCCCGTCGGGTAACCTTTCTTTTTCCCCTTTCTCGGGTTAAAGTATTGTTGTTTTTTTGAAAGTAAAAGAGTGCAGTCGAAAAAAAATAAACTCCAAGTTCACTTGAAAAACGAAACAAAATTTGTTTAAGAATAGTAAGTTGAAGTAAAAATTCACGAAATGTCCCGAAGCCAAAGTAGTGAATTGAATTAGAAATAACAATCATCCTATGCTTTCAAACTGTATGGACTTATATCACATAGTTCGGAAAAATTTTAATCTAACTAAATTCTAATTCCTTTCAAGATCGTGTTACCCTTCCAGCTGAATTAATATTTTACAACCAACGCGTATATTTTCAAAGTAATGTTCATGCCACTTTCGGAGGAATCTAAAAACTTAAAAAAAAAAAAAAACTTGCGAGCTAATAGGCGGTGAATAAAAATTTCTTCATCGAGTCGACAAAAAGCAAACGTCAATCCCCGCACCATTCGAGGTAAATCCAGCCTCGCGCGATCCTCAGCGTCAGGAGCGATTATTCCCACCCTACCTCCCTCCTTTCAAACCTGCGCGCACACGATCGCTCGCTTTTTTTTTCTCCACTCCCATAACCCTGGAGAAGGAAACCCCTTGCTGCGGGTCCTTTTACTCGAAGCAGTAGCTCGAAATCGCTGGCTCGAGCGATAGGCGAGCGTTGGTGGGTGCGTCGAGTGATCAGACAGGCTCAGGTGGGCGGGGGAAGACTCTAAATGCTTTGCGACGATGAGCTTCGCTTTTCGTTTTTCGGTCCGATCGGACGAGAGAGATATTATCGGGGGGCTGGATCGTGACGGGTTCTTTGAGGACGATTGCCAACGCTCCTTGTCCCGGAAATTGAACGTTTGCGCAAGAGAATTGGTGGGAGGTTTTTTTTTCGTTCCAGTGGTCGGGACTGCGGTGCAAGAGCGTGAGGGTCGGCTGTGAGATTGGTGGTATTGTTTGTCTGGACTTTGATTTTCAAGATGGTGGTGGTGGGAGTTAACGATCCGCAGAGTTTGAGGGGGTTTTTTTTGTAACCTTTGCTTTTCATGGTTGCATTTGAGAAGAGCCGAGAATTTAAATGACGAGAATAGCGAATGAATTTTCTCATGAGCGGTGCCCGCGTCTCGAGGAATTAAATATTCTATTCTTCCGAATCTTATTAAATTGTCCTTCTCTTTTCAATTCGAAGAAATGGTAACTTGATAAAAGCTTGTCAGTTTTATAATATTCACCGGCTTCTGATCAAGAATGAAAATTTTAAGAGAAGATTTCGTGATCATCATACATTTAAAATAGAGTACCACGAAAAATCGGATAACGAATTTTATGAATCATAATTTTTATTTTACAATAGAGGCACTCTTTTTAAGAAAATGGAGTAATCATAAATCATTAATCAAATCTTAATAATGATGTCGAATTTCTATATGATATCAAGTTATGTAGGTTCAGTAGTAAAGCCTGAGTTTGGTCAGACTTGGCGTTTGTGGTATCGTATAGCTTTTACAAATACTTAAAAAACATTATCCAGTTAAAAATGATGTCAATTTATTTGTTAATATTTAAAACAACCAGCAATGAACAATGATCCGTTCTTATAGTGTAACAAATAATATTTCACTTATAGCTTCTTCTGGCACCCTCTTGACAAAGATACATCCACTCAGTATCTTAAATCTTGGTACATAATTTGATAGTCAATTTTATCGTCTACGTTTTTTAACAGTATTTTGTGACAATAAGATAGTTAAATAACAATTTTGGTCGATTTTACAATAATTATTGTGCAATATAACCTTAAGTGCTGTGATTTGTTATTTTTGCTTTTATTATAAAAGTTGATTATTTCCTTGGCAAACGAGCTCTCAGTGCATATAAAAATCCTACGAAATACAATCACTGTGCAATAAAATGTTAGGTCTCATTCGCAAACTGATAAATTACTTACTTAAAGTACAGTAGTAATGATCGAGTTGGGTCAGACATGAGTAAAACATTAATCGTACGGCTATTGCGACAACAATTTGACATTTTTTTAATGTAAAAACACAATTATCAAGCTAATATTAGCAATAATTGAATAATAAAGTAAAAGTAAAGAATAATGTTTATTAATAAATGAGTAATCGAATTAAAAAATTAGATAGACCATGAAAGTTTTGTTCCTGCAAGGTGTTTTGGAAAATTTTATTAGTACAACAGCGATTTTACAATTTAATATGAGAAATACACTGATCAATGTAATCTTAATAATTAAAATATTTGCGAAGGGAAAGTTACGTATTTCACTGGCGTATTTAAAAATTTAATATAAACGAAATGGGCATTGAACTGCATATTCCCATTGCACAATATTTTAGAAAATTTCATTGACATTCAATAATAAGGAAGAAGGTTAAAATAAAATAATCTAAGTAGGTGAAATTTAAAAAATAACCTTAAATGTAATGCTACTTTGTCATTTAATTCAAAAACAGTAGTAAAGGTCGAGTTAAATCAGACATAAGTGCAGCGGTGCTCTTAATATTTTTACGATAGCAAACAACTATATTTGAACGCTAAAGCTATATTAGTATCTGCTTTTATGTATTCTGATCGCCTAAAAATACATACATCTTTTGTCACATGTATACAATACATGTATATTTATTTAGTCGGCAAATCTAATATTAATTAATATGACAACGTTAGGAGTACAAATAAATTCGTGATTCGATTAAATATACTTGGACAAGAAATAAAATAATTACTCAAAAATTATACGTCTCCACTTCGTACTTCATAAACAGTAGTAAAGTCCGCGTTTGGTCAGACATGACATCATTTCTCAGGTATACAACCTACGTAGTTATTCAGCTTAAAAAAACTCAAGCCAGATCCATCTATACAAACCATCCACTAGGAACGATATTCTCCATCGAGTCAATTAAAAACCGGACAAAAACAAACACCAAACCCCGTCAAGCCACCTGCTCGCCTGAACACCCAAACCCAAACAGTAAAGCTCCTGAACTTTCCAAAACAGAGCTTCAACTCTCCTCCACGACGATGAAAAAAGCTCGAGTTATCAATAAGCTCCGGACGACTTCTCCCCCAATCCTAGCCTCTTACTCGATTTCTCCTTCTCGATAATACGCCTCAAGAGAGAAATCTCAAAGAATGAAAAGCTTTCCCCGTCCCTGGTCTCCAAGATTCAGATTTTCGCGGAGACAGCAAGAAAAGTCCTCGACGGGACGGCCGTGCGCGTGTAAGGGGGGAACTCTTTCCAAAGAATCCGAACGAAGAGAGGGAAGAACTACCCGGATTTTCTCCGGCTCACTCAAAACTGTCACGTTTTTTACCCTGCGACGTGGCGTTAAACCTCTTTGCCCATTGGCTTTTTTTTCATTTGAAAAAGTCCAGGGGGGGAGAAACCAAGTTCAAAACCCAACTCCCTCTCCTCTCTTTTTCGAGCAGTTCGCCGGGTTGTTACTAAAAAGGACTCGGGATCTCCGAGTTTTTTCATCCTTTTGAGATAAAAAGGCCGAGAAAAAGAGGCATCATGACTGCCGAGATTTCACAATGGTATACTTGGTGGTACTTCATCATGGACGCGATAGTATACATTTTCCATACGCGGAAGGCTTCGTCCGTCAAGGGATATAGCTTGTAGAACTGGCAGGCTTTGCTTTAGGCAATTTAATGTCCATCGCAACAGCTAATGGTTATAAACGTTTTCAAGATATTGGCATGGTATTTGTTATTGTGGAATTATGGTTATTATTTGAAATAAGTTTTTATTTGCAAGTCAGTAAAAAGTTGGCGTAAAAAAAACGCTTATCCTCCAGGTCATTAAATTTTGAAGCAAATATTCGTTAATGCCAAATCACATTATGACTCATGAATGGAGATTACTTTCAAATAAAATGAAGACTAATTATCTTCTTTCCAAGCAAATACCTTCGTAATTGGCTACTGAAATAATTTTAGACTGATTGATCTTTGCAGTCGAGATAAGTAAGAATTCCCTTCATCCCCATTTAATTGTCAAAAATATGCATGATCTAGTTACTTCCATTAGCAATTATAATAATAAATACAATCAACTATCTACTGATTAGTTATTTAAAAAAGATAAAATGGCATCAAGTGAACTACAAAAGAAATCTTGTTCAAGAAATGAAAAAATTTTATACGCCAATATACACGAGTTCCAGCGTTGAAATATCGCGAATACCCACACCTCAACTGGTGTGAGGCACGATGCATTGACAGCTCATATCAAATTCGTTTTCTCATCGAGGCAGGAATAATTCGAAAAGCTCGGCTCGCTCTTCGGTAAAAGGGAGCAAAACAACAAAGCGGTATTTTCTCTTTTCCGTTTCGTTCTCGTTTCTCTTATGCAACAGCGGCAGTTTCACGTGCACTTCCACTTATTCTTCGGCGAGGCGCTCCCTTCCCCTTTGCTCTTACCGTTTCGAAAAGCAACCATTTTCGGCTTCCCACTTTTTCGCTCGTTCTCTTTGCTTTTGGCCTATTTCCTGCTTTTTCTCCATATTTTTTTCTACAACTTTTTTTTTTCTTTTCACAGAGGAAAACTGCTTTTTCAAACATGGAATATAATTACATGCAAAGTTCAGCTGCTTGGAGTTCGTTGCCCTCAGTCCTCAACAAGTTGAGTTTTTTAAAAACGCGATAACCACTTGAAGGAATTTTCCATTTCAAATGGATGCAGTTGGAAAATCTGATTTTCCGAGCAAAGTGAAAAAAAAAAAAAAAAAATTAACTAGAGACCCTCTACTTTTGGCAAACTCACTGTAATAGACAATAACTTTAACCAACTCAAACAGTAAAAATCACTGTGCCCGCGATAAAAGGTTATCTACCAAATGGTAAAAATCAATGTGTAAACAGGTTTGCAATGGTAAAACTTCCCAATGGCCAATCCAAATCCCTCGACTGCGCGCATCAGGTGTTGGACGAAAAATAACACGCCCGATAAAACAAACGCGATTTAAAGAGAGCACGTCCAAGCCAACGCGAAACAAAAAAAAAGAAAAAAAGAAAGACTTTTCGTTCGAGTTGTCCTCGGTGCGCAGGAATGGAAGAGGCATCCAAACAGCTGCTCCAATTTCCCGCTAGCTCCGTCCCGAAGAGCAATAGTCTTCCTCCTAATCGAAATTCATCTCCAGAGAGCCAAAGTGCATTATTCACTGATGGCGTTAGCGAGATAAAAGAGAGCGCCGATGGTGCATCATCGGTTATACACTGCAGGTGTTTGGTAACGACAACAGCGAGACGAGTGATTTTCCGGAAAATGCAATTATTCCGCAACGAGGGTCCATTGTGCGGAGGTATGTGCACGTTTGGAGTCTCGCGAACGAGGCCGAACTTCCCCGACGGTCGCCTCTAATTCCTCCCGCTTCTTCTTCTTTCCGAATCAGCGATGGAATTCTAATAACAGGCCGGACTCGAATTAATCACTTGACACTGTTTCGTATTCCCCCCTTTCGTTCTCCCTCGCTCACTTTGACTCAGACTCGAGTTAATGAACTTTGGAATTTTTCATTAAGATCCCACGTATTTCCCTACCCTCGGTCGTTCGCGAGCTCGACGCCTGGACAATCCTTGATTTATAATCACGCAGATTCACGAATCGCTCGATTTTTCGGGTTGTCGTACCTCTGAGCGCAAATTACGATATTAACAATCGGATATAATCAAGCCAACAGCTCGTGATAATTAATTCCCGGTCATCGCAGCAGTGCCGAGGTTTTCCCGGCGATGGCGCATGAATATCACGAGGGTGGGCAATGCGAAAGGAAGAAAACGAAAGGTATGCATCATGCGGCGCTGCGCGGGGAGAGGATTTAACTAAATTTCCATCTCATTGACCTTAAAAAGGCCTCGACGCCGAAGAAAGTCAGGCGGACGGGCAAAGAGGGAGATAATGGGGTGAGGAGGGAGATAACTGGAGCGCCATTTGAATTTGGATGTCCATGCTACTCTGAATTTTTTTTTTTTTTTCCTCTCTGAAAATTTATAAGCAGTATAGCTCGCCATCCAAGATGCCCATCAAGCCAAGATGAGCCTCCTCGTTTGGCTTGTGAAATCGATGTAAAACACAGAGCCTCCCACAACTCACTCGAAGGTAGGGGTGCATTTTTCAATTCGTCAACGAATCGTCGCGCGAACGAGCTATCGCACTCCAGGGAGGGAACCCAACAACAACGACAGCCCAGTTTTAATTACAACATAAAAAGTGCAGACCCCCTCGCCGCCGAGCACCCATGAAAAAACAAACGCTTCGGGCACTCATCAACGATCGGCACGGGGGGGGGGGGAGTTAGCGCTCCCGAGCCGTGACAAATTAGTCTCTCTCGCTTCCGTGTTTTTCCGACTCTCTGGGGCCCTTGTACACCGTCATCATCGCGAAGGGAGCAAAACCGTACAGCTGAACATCTCGAACGGGGGAGCCAATTAAAGGCAGAACACCTCCCCCCCCCCCAACCCCTCGTTACTGTTGGCGGAAAAGAGTAAAATGGGGGAAGTGGATACGATGTCGCTTCACGTAATTGGCTGGGGACTCAATTACGATGTTTCCTAGGCGCAAGTGTGTGTGCGTGGGTGTGTATTTTTATAAGAAAGCGCACGAGGAAGGAGGCGCCTGATGAAATTTCCGTGGTCAACTGCGTGCGAAAACACACCCATACACACCGCATGAGACGCGGGGATTAAGATTCGTTGTAAAGATATAAAGAGAAAGTAGGGGTCGACCCAGAGGTGCGAGAAGGGGGCGGTTCTCTTCCTCTCTTACCTGGAATCTCACTCGAGAGTATCGATTTCTCGCCAAGATAATCCTCGCACGATACACCACGGTAAGGGTGCACGTACATCGATCGAACGATTCCTTCTCGAGGAGCTACCTGGGAGGTGTGATGAGGCCATTGTTTATGGGGAAAGGAAATGGGACGATGCATCGATTGGACGTGGGAGATGACAGGAAAGAGGTTGGGAAAGGCATCGAGTAAGGATTTCTCAGTCAATCGAAGCTGGCGCGTTTAAAGATAAAACGCCGGTCAATTTGCCTCACCCTTCGGATATGTTTTTATTTTGTGAATGGTTTAAATTTTTCTCAATCTGCAGCTTGTCACAGGAACAAAAACAAAATATCCGACACGCACATCCCAGTACATTGAGAGAAAAAAAAGAAAAAAAATCAATCCACGATTCAGCATTAACCTTTATCGCGATCTAAAATTTAAAAAAAAAAAAAAAAAAAAACAGAACGTCCGGGGGAAAATTAATACCAGCCAGCTTACTCTGCACTTTGGCTCATTGCACACGATACACACACACGCACGAGCCCAAAGAACGAGCCATCGGCACGAAAATCTCGAGGCTCGCGAGCAAAGGCAGTCGGCTCTTAACACCCAGCTCTACATTTTTTTTTTCTCCTTGGTTGTGTTTTTCCAGACCGCGTTGGCCCCATGATCGCCTGAAGTCACGGCCCGATGGTCAGCATGAGGGTGGCCGCCGATCGCTCCTCGCCACCACCACCATGGGCATCGGGTCACCTGCTGGTGTCGCTGCTACTGCTGTTGGTTCGCGCCAGCTCCAGCCTCGACATACGTGAGTACACATAATGAGCATGTCGCGATCTTGCTCCCCGATACGCGCACGTGCATGTACATGTGTGTATAATATATGTTATTACCTGTACACACATACCTCGTGTTGTGGGAAAAAGAGAGTAACAACGTGGCGGGGCTTTTAGCCTTTTTCCACTTTTGCTTGGTCATCGCTTCGCCGATACGTTTATATACGAGCGGGCTCGCGCAACGAGGTGCTGAATAAATTGGGGCACGGCTAAAAGCACCTCTGTTCTATTGAATCATCACATCGCTGGGACGGAGTTATCATTTTTGTTAACAAAGCCGAGGAAAAAAAGCCGTCGTCGTTGGAGTAATTAGATTTCACACGGTAACCTCTTTCGAAGATATCGATACGTGGCGCGTGGCAATTCGATTGCGAATTTCGTACAAGTGAACCCATCTGTTATGGCTTGATGATAAATTCTAGATCGGTAGAAGCAGTCCATATATAAAGAAGTATGCCTATTGGTATATTTGTGCTAATTCAATCGCGAAGCTAAAAATGAACTGCGAAAATATGATACTTTGGTTCTCCCCGCGTCCCTTTCACTGTACCCCAGTGTGTCTCCGACACTTACCGGTTCCAGCAAGGTAATGGCATTAGAGGTCAGGCACAACTTTTTGTGAATTTTTTATACGACATTAACCAGCCCCTTCCCTCTGCTGAGCTATTCATAAAACATGTTTCTGAGAAAAAGCTCGAGCCGGGAGGGGCTTATCGCTCTCTCTTTCTTTTGGGCTTTACAAAAAACAGGGTTACTTGTGAGATCTGTTATCAGGTACCCTTCCTTTCTTTGTGTATTTTAATTCTCACGCCAGCAAGGGGGCAAAGGGATTTTTTTTTTTTTTTTTTTTTTTTTTCATTTTTCTTCGCCGGGCTGAATATATGCGTACCATTGTCGCAAGGTTGAAGGACACACGCAAGTTCGTGCGATAGTATTGTTGTCATTAGCTATACATCATCATATTTTCCGCCACAAAGTCCATCAAAGATAAGAAGGGTAGATTAAAATTTCTCTTGTGATTGAATGACTTGTTTTATTAAAGAAGGTCGACTTGGTGTTAAGTGGCTCCGGTTGCAAGAAAATTGTGATTTAGTACGTACATTTTATAGTTTGAAGCTCGTAGTCGGCATTTGCTTGATAATAACGGGAGATGAATAGAACATACAAATCGATGATCGATAATAAACTATCGGTGCAAAATAAATAGAGAAAATTTATTTTTAAAAGTTTTTTCCCTTCCTATCCTTTGCAGAAGCTTTTTGCTGTAATGAAACGTTCCGTAAATTGATAGCTTCCAAAGTGACATGGTGCTACTGCTGCTGGTTTTGTGATTTTTTTTTTTTTTTTAGTGGTATCTATCTAGTAGGTAGTTTATCTATAATTCAATTGTAATAAGCCAATACTAACTTTTTTTTTAATTCAATACGTATGCATTGAAAAAATGAAAATAACGAAAAATAATTGTGTCCATTAAAAAGCTACCTACAAATGTTTGTCAAAAACTAATGAAACTTGATTGATAATTGAATCTCTTCTGATGATGTGATATTTTTTTTAAAAACGGCTTTGATTTATTTAAAAATCGAGTTAAAAAAAAAATTTTACAACCGATATTTACACATAGGACTGTACATTTTTATTTATTCAATGATATTTCACTGTGCGCAGTATAACTTCTCGGAGAAATTACAGGATGTTTCGTGAGTTATCGTAATAAACCGTGATGTAATCAATTCGAATCGGCAACGGAGGCAAAAAACCAGTTCCTACGTGACCCAAAAACCAAAAAAAACCAATCAAACGGGTCCTTTTTTTCTCCCTAAAAGCTTTTTAATCACAGCTCCTCAAACAAAACGGAAAATGAAAGATGAAAAAAAAAAGTAACGCGATACACATATATCCCGATCCTTTTCTGATCGTATCATCTCCAGCGCTGATAAAAACTGAACGGAGCCCTGAACCGGATCCCCTCTTTTTTTTTCCTCCGCCACCAACATTCGCTCGGAAACAAAAGAAGCCAATAGACATACGGAGGAAAAAAAGTCAAGAGCAATCTTTCCGGAAACACAAGGAGGACAATAGAGAGCACAATAAATATATATATATATATGAGAGCCAACGAGGCTGGATTAATTATCGACTAAACAAGCGAGCACACGAAAACAGAGAGAAATCGAAACTACCCTCGCCCTCCATCTCTCGTGCCCTACAAGTTGTCTCGTGCATTTTCGACAACTGTGTACACCCACACTCGCATACATAGACAGCAGTGCACGTCCCGCTCATACTCTCCATCCAACTCAGCGTCTCGTTGAGTAAGTTCGTCCCTACGTTAAAGCCGCTCTTCCTTGCGCTACCCACTGCGTCTTCTTTTTGGGGTGTAAGTATACTTGCTTCTCTTTGCTCGTTCGATAGGTACTCTTTTCAAAGCTTCTCCTTGCATCTCTACTTGATACGTATACATTACAGCTCCTCCAGGACTGTGTTTACTACTTCTCCCACGTGTTTGCCGACTTTATGCAGATGCTGCCAAATAACTATCTTGGAACTGTAGTACATTTTTATTTTCTAAAAAATTACATTTCTACTTACAATAATTAGATTTTTAGTTCAATAAAGTCTATAACGATGTGCTCGCAATCGATGTATCGTCAAATAAAACAAGTACATCCAAGAACCGCCTAAGGTTCAACAGTACATCGTATATAACCAAGTTGTTCTCGTCTCGTGCGATAATTATTGAATTCCACCTCGAGCACGTGCTCGAACGTGATGATGAGCGCACACTCGTATCTTCCCGATGGATTTCTCGCAAGCTTTGAGTGTGTCGGAGTGTGTCGACCACTCGAATCCCTCTTCCTTCGGGGTTTTTTTTTCCCTCCAAGCTTTCGACGTACATCAGCTTTCCACCAAAGATCGTCAAACCTCCTTTTTTTTTTTATTTCAAGCCCCTCGTGCAAAGCTTCGAAACAGAGGGGAAGTGGATCCATGCAATCGCGTTCACGGCTTAATCGAGATGATTTCATGTTATGTCAGTGGATGCGTTTGTGGGCTTGGAGTGTTTTTATTAAAATTAGTAATTTCATTGGAAAAATAATTAACATTTCCAGGTAAACGTATAAGATTGAGGTGTTGATAATTCGCGTGAAGCGTCAACGTGTCTTTGTGAAGCGACGTAAAAAAAACAAGATTTTTATATTACGTTTTCCATAATGGAGATGAGATGAGAAGTAAGTAAGTAAGTAAAAATGAAGTTCACGAAGGAGGACTTGACATTTTTTTTTTTTTTTTTTTTTTTTTTCCTCAGCGCAATGTCTTCCGACTGACTTTCATAAGCTTGTCGCAACGAGTGGATGTCTGGGCGAGTCCCCGCTCCCGAGCTCGGCTTGTCGCGCAAATTGTCCCGGGAAATCAGGTTTTCCTTCAATTTTAAATAATAACGGGGGCAGGGAGGGACGCGCCCGAGCACTCGCTGCAACCTTTCTCGGGACCTGCTTCTCGTTATTTTTCTTCAAACTTTCAGCCATTTCAGTCTCGGTGTTTTCAAAATACAAGATTTTTCAATTTGATGTTTTTTTTTTTTTTTTTTTTTTTTTTTTTTTTTTTTTTTTTCGTCACAAAAGGTGTTGAAGATAGTTAATTGAAATAAAAAATAAGATTATCAAAATCATCATAGTATCATCAGAGAAAACGTTTCAAGTGCATATTATTTTGAATTTCTTCTCCTAAAGACACTTTGAGTCAATCACAACTAAACTGCCGGATACAAACTTGTAAGAAACATGTTTTGTGGTGTAAGGGACAAGGATTAGGATCAGGAGGACACTTATTTTTTCGTTAAATATCTTTCCAACAAATTTATGCAGCACAGTAATTAATTGCGTCTCTCTGTACCACATCACGTAGAGTGAAAAAAAATTCCCTTTTAAATACCTACTGCGAAACGTGTCGATTAAAACTTTTAAACGAAAAATTCCTATGAAACGTTCCCAAGTTTACCCCTATATCCTGCCGTAATTTCGCAAAACAGAAGGAAAAGTCGCATTAGCAGAGCAGCTTTCAAACGAGTTCCCGCGAATCCCACGCGTATTACAACGACAAACACACCCCGTCAGCCGTAAATTCCTCGAAACACATCCGCAAACTCGAAATGACACACAGAGCGGTTATTGCTCCGCTCGTCCCTTACCACTGAATAGCCGGCATTGGTTGCGAGCAAGAATTTCTTTAGCGCAACGTTCCGCAAACGCGCTCGAACCGGAAGCCCCGGATCAAGTATAAAAAGAGGCACCTATCCACACTATGCAGCTACGCCCGTTGGCAATTTCACTTTAGCGAGAGCTCGGCCGTACCAGAAGCCACAGCGAATGATCGCCAATATTCGTCATTACAGGGAAATTTTTCGGAATTCCCGTAAAAGGGACCAACGACCCTCGAGCCTTTTTCCTCTCCCTCTGCACTTCACCCCTTCCAATTGGACTTGCTGGAGAGTGCACACCATCCTGGGTCCCTCTTCTTTGGAAAAGCGCAGCAACAACGAGCCAAGCCTCTCCCCCCACGACAAACACGCATTATCCGTATTTATCCGTCCACCGGCCCGAGTTCCCCAGGGGGCGCACGCTCGACCACCAATGTCTCGTCCACCCCCGCCCCGTTCTCTGAAACAGGTGTACATACATACCAGAGTCCTTCCGTGCGCCCAACGGAGCGTGTGCCCCCATCTACACACACTTGCGTTTTAGTTTTTTCGCCCGTTCCCTTATCCGTCCCGACAGTGCGAATGTAACGACCTCGACGCGCGGGCGTCCGAAGAGAAGAAAAAAACGTCGCGCGATAAGCCAAAGGCGGAGAAGGAGCAGGGGCCTCGCGTGCAAGAGCTGTTGGTCGAGTGACCACGGCGAGGCGGAGTAACTGGATCGAGGAATTCCTTGCACAGGTACTTTTTTTCAGCGCTCCGGTGAAAACGTGAAAGATCGAGGGGTTGGTTTTAACAATCGCAACCCTTGCCGTCGGCCACTGTAAAAATCCAACTCCGCGTCCGGCAAAGTTGTACCGTCAAACGCACGTGTGTACACGTTTCCCCCTGTACATGGGAAATTTAGATTCCCGCCCTTCTCCACCCCCCCCCATCGTGAAAAAGGGATGAAGCAATGAAAAAACAGTCGCTCGTGCACGGTCAAGAGGTCTCTCGTTGGAGCTTCTCAGACTTCCGCTCGACTCGTTACGACAAAAGACCCGTCCTCCGAAGGAGCGGGGCAAACATTGCGTCGGCCCTTCATTTCGCGAGAGGCGAGAGACTCGGGTAAACTTCTCTTGGGTAAACGTCTCCTCCCCCCCGCGTGTGCGTGTATGCCTAAACTGTTTCCAACTGTACTTCGGCTGCATGCGCTTGCCTCTTGGAAAATATTAAGAGTAAAAGGGCTTGCCTCTACTGAATAAGTGGGAAATTTAATTACTTTCCAAACTTTTTTACTCTCTCTAAATTTTTATTAACTTCGGGTTTTTCCTAATAAGTCAAAGGATGGGAAGTTTTTTTTTTTTTTTTACAAGTATACGCGTAAAGGGGTATTGAATTAGGAAGACGCATCGGTCAAAGGGATGATATTCCTCGCACAATGCATCCCCTTTGCATTGAGGGTGTGGTGCACATGGTTTCATATATATATATATATATATATATATATATATATATATATATGGAATCTGTCAGAGAACGCGTCTAATATCAGAATGATGACTCCGAGAATATATTACATGGTTAGCGTGACGTGGAAAAAATTCAATCATCTCGAATTACGGCTACACGCGGTTTAGTTGGATTATCAAGCCAAATAACAAGATTCAGGCGTTTTTATCCCCCCTGGTAATTGAGGCATTTCCAATATCAAATGAATCCGAGGATAGTTGAAAAAGAAAAAAAAAAAAAAAAAGAAAAGCAATCTGCTAAACTCAATGGTATAATGAGATAATTGCATTGCTGTTTTACACGGGGAATAAGAGTACGAGGAAAATGTCAAGACGATCACACCATATACCTCCCCTGTATGATATCTTTGTCCACGTGTACTCGCAAAGGAGCACTTTTGGAATTTTTCCCTAAACTCCCCTCAATAGTCATTGAAAAGAGCAACAAGTCCTCGGGTGAAACTAATACGAGCGCGCGAGGGACATCTCATTACAAAATCGCAATAACACATCCGTGAGTCCGGAACACGAGAGGGAAACTTTTGGCCCTTTTCCACCCTCCTCCGATAGACCTAAGTTGAATTTCGTGGGAAGGCAGGGAGTGACGTATTGAAATCGCGTCCCCGCGGAGACGGACGCGAAAAACAAAGGACGACGACACGGGGGAAGAATAAAAGGCCCGGAGGATGAGTCTAATCAAACGACGTGGCGGAGGAGCGGTCCTTTTGCAGCGATCAAAGCCGATGGAAGAAGGAGGTGGAGGAGGTGCCTCCGGGCTGAAGCTTTGAGAGACTATTTTCAAAGGGGGGATCGGCCGACACACGCGAGACTCCCGGCCGTCCTTTTCTCCGACTCGTTGCCCCAGCAAAGTTTTAAATTGAACCCCACACGCCCCCGACTTTGACCCTTTCGTACGTGTACGTATATATATATGTATAAAAAGTGTCCCGTGCGAGTTTGTTTATGAAAATTTCCCTACTAGGTATACACAGAGGCGGAAAACTTTGGTTGACAAACATTCGGGCCGAATGGGAGTTTGTCGTTGGCCGACTTTGTTTATTTAAGGTCTTACAACGCGACTTTAACTTGAAAAACAAACATCGCGGAAGCGAATGTACCAGCACAGGGAGGCAAAAAGACAAAAAAAGAAGACGAGCCGAGCATTATTGGCTGAAGCCAAAGTCTCCCCGGCTACAATGTGTAATGGAGGGAAGAGGAAGAAAAAAAAAGACTCGGGTGCAGAGGGTAGGGGGGAGGGGGTGGTTATTCCACTGTAAATACACCTGCGGTCGCAGCCCTCCTTCCCGCGCATTGGCCACCTATATCCTTTTATACACTCTATAATGGCTCTCTTCTCTCTCTCTCTACAGCCGAGTGTTGTATACGGTTGTACTGGGTGGAAGAGGACGCGCTCCTCGTGTTTTATAGGGTCCAGGATAACCGATGCCTCGACCGTATCTTTCCAAAGTGCACCAGCGAGCCTCAAAGTCTCGAAAAATGGAAATAAATGCCAGGGTCACTCGTAGAGGCTTTTTTTTTTATCATGCTACCCTTCGCGGAACGGGAAACTTATATAAGACCCAAAGTATTAAAGTTGAGAAAAAGTATGCGTCTTTATATGCAAGGATGCCACGAAATGCAGAAAAAACAACTTTGTTTTTTTGGCTCGTGTATCAAAGACATCGATATATTTTGTCCCCCCACCCCCCTTTTACGTATCCCGTGTATACTGCCAAGACCCTGCAAAAAATAGCTTCATCCGCGACAAACAAAGTCGTGCATACCGTCGCGAGGTCTCTCTACCCCATCGAAAAGGAATCTCGGCGTGCACGCGAGATTCGATATCCGGTGTCTCCTCGTCGCGCGTACCGATACACGTACATCGGCAACTGCAAAGAGAGACGAGGAAGGAGAGCGCAAACACAACAGCGGCTACAACTCCATCCCCGTGCACACGATGATGATGATAATAATAATAATAATATACGAGGCCCTCGGCACGAAAATCGGACGCGCGTCGTGTGCAGAATCGTGTGTATCTACTACTGGTGTTGTTGTTGTTACATTCATCCCCGCGCGCCTCTTCGTGTCGCGGCAACGTTTCGTCCTCTCAGCGAATAACCCCCAACCCCACACATGTATACCTAAAGTTATTGGCATCGCGGGAGAATTCGTGTTGTCGTCGCTGCTGTTGCTGCGTCGAGGAATGCACGAACCACGCAAAGGAAGGGGGAGGGAAAAAAAAGTTGTGGTTTTTGCGTGTTATTGGAAAACGGAGACGAGGGGGAAAGAAGAGGAAGGCTGTATCGTGTACGAAGTTCGTGTATGATCGCGTGCCGGCGGGGAGTTTTGATAAAGACACACACGGGGAAGGGGTGTTGAACCAGACGACGAGTGACGTGGAATTGAGACGCAAAGCCCATCCGGAATAAATTATGCGAGCTCGAAGGGAGGGGGCTGAAAAATGCAAAGCACGCATTATCAGGCGCCGTCCAAAGGGGGGTGGGTGCAAGTGGCGTTGCCGGTAATCCTCTCTGTGCGCTCTCCCACGGAGTCGCCGATTCTCTCGAAAGTGCAACTCCAAAGGGACGCTTGCTTATGCGTGGGTAGGCCACCACTGCTCGCTCCGGCTCAAGCAGTCGTCCAATCAGAGGATCAACCGGATATACGGACCGCAATTTTCCAGCGCTCTTGCGTGTCTGTGTTCGATGTGCAATCGAAAGGAGGAGCGTGCGAGCTTTTCCATTTGCCAGAGCTTACTTATGCGGGGCTAGTGGTGCTTTAACGCTCGTTGTCGTTGCCCAAGGCTCATCCGTTTTCTCGCGGTGAGCTTTTTTTTTTGGAGCTGTGAGATTAAATCGGTACAGGTTTACCCGTTGCAGTTTTCGAGGTGTGGTGTGGGAGTGATTGGTTGGGAGTGATTATTCATTTATAAATTCTATGGCCCAGTCCGGGACACTGGAGGGCTTATTGTTGGTGATCAAAAAAAGGCCAATAAGACGATTGTCCAAATTATTCACGTTAGTGATCGTTTTTATGGTAAACGATGAAAAAAAAAAAAAATTTCCAGTTGCCATATCTGGTTGATAAATGAAGTAATACTCGTCCCATCCCCGACGTACTTTATAATCTTGTTTACCAATACATGTTGGACCATTAGTTTGATCGGTGGTTAAAAAGAGGCCATTTGTATCCTTACCAAAGCAAACACATTGAACTCAGAGTCCACGGAAGTCGCAAAATCGTTTAGCGACTGCTAATAGGCCGAACAGATCAGCTCGCGGGTGTACCACCTCTGCCCACGACAAAAAAAACCTTGGAACGAATAGGGGGAGATAGGGGATGGAGGAAGGGAGAAAAAGTAGAAAACCAGGCGAGCAGGGGAACTTTTAAAAGTCGAATTAAACGTGGCTCCCCGAGAGGAACTTCGTAAGCGCTCCATTATTTTGTTTATCTTACACAGCCCCGTTACACCACTAGCCAGCTTCTTCTTTTTATCTGGCACCCCCGACTCGAAGCTCTCTCGGCCTTTGAGAAAGTCTCGGAAGTAATAAACCTCGGCGAGCCTTCAATCTACCATTTTTTTTTTTCTTTTTTTTTTCTTAACTTTCATTGTGTACAACCAACTCACCAGGGCGTTGCTTTCCTTCATTTCGACTTATTCGCGGCTCCTTTGGTCCGAAGGAGAGGCAAGGGCTCCTAGATAAGTTTGCTCAGCGGAGGGAAGGCAGATGACTCGCTCGAGCATACATATTACTCGTGTATCATCATCATCACCCTTGGCTACTTGCCTACGTATCGTGCGTATATTATGTTGACACGACATCTTTTTCGAGTCCACTCCTTCTCCCCCTGTACACTAACATATTTATACGTATTTAATTACGTAGCATTGCAGCTGTGGTTGTATTTATTTTATTTTTTTCTTCAGGAAAGTACTACTTCGAGCTACCCTTTATATAAATATTTATAGGTACGTGTTACTTGTTAAATTTTCCAGTCGAGCATTTGGGAGGATATCTAGGCCTTTACTCAATTAGCAAGAAAAAAAATGAAGTACAAGTATACGATTAATTCCGCAGACAGTATAGTTGTCCCATTGAAGTATCTCACTTTAAAAAAAAAAAAAAAAAAAAAACATCCCTCAATTTTGGCACGAATGAACGCGTGGACGAACAAATGATTGATCGAGAGAGAGAAAAAAGAGAGAGAGCGGTAGGGGCGGAGAAAACAGCGGAGCGCAAAACTGCAATGGCGAACAATAACGAGAATAACAACAGTGTCGATTCCACGGGGGTTGGGGTCCGTCACTGCGCGAAGTAGCCGATGTGGCCCACTTTTTTTCATATACCTACAGTGTGTGTCGTTTGTGTATTTTTCGGAGCACGGCAATAGTTGTTTCCTCGGACATTTTCATTTCGACGAGCGTGTCCACCTTTTTTTTTTTTTTTTTTTTTTTTTTCACGGGAGTCAAGTGTCGTGGGAGTAGGGGACTTCAAACGTGGAATCCATCCCCATCGCGCAGCTTCACAGCAGCTCTACGATGCGTTACATGCAAGCCAAAACGCATTGTTAAAAACACGTCGAATTTTTTTTTTTTTTTTTTTACCTCAAAAGACAATTCTAGTTCATATTTGTGGAATCAATGCACTTACCTTGTACTATTAACATAAATTTGTCATTGATTTAATAAGCTTGGCGTGTACACTCACAAAGTTGATATAAAAAATTCATTTAGTGAATAATAAGACCAGACGCTTACAAAGTCAAAAACTATTTCAATGTCTAGTTTGCCTGTCAGATAAATATTACCACTCCACGACCTCCCCACACCTATACCTTACCTCCGTCGACCTCGTTTTCTCATATTTGCCCTTACGTATACAACAATGTTTTAGCTCGCTACTTCATCTGATACGCTAATTTGAATTTCAAATGAGGAGCTCTTTATCGATTTTCACTCGCCGTCTGCCAGTTGTGTTAACACGTGTTTGTTGCCCCGCGCTTTTTTCAATCTTTTGCGATAACTGTTTTCATTCGACTGTAAAATATTTTTAACAACAATAAAATGGAAAAATAATCCCTCGAGTAAGTTTTACTTTGACAGGTTTTTTAAAAATTTAAAGCACTTCCGAGTGGGGAGTAAATTCATCACACGTATTTTTGTACATAGAGCTGGCTCCCGTCAAACGTTAAATATGGAGAAGGTACAAAACTTTTATCAACTTTGAGCGACGATTTTGTTATTTCCGTGGTGACATGGCACGGGTCGTGCAAGCCCTCGAGTGTTTTGTACCGAGCAATAAATCTCATCGTAAATATTGATCATACTTTCGGAGGATGAAAATATTCTGGTGGCCAATCGAAATGAGCTCCTTTTATGTACTTTAGTCCTTGTCGCTTTGCCATTAATGTTGAAACATATACATACAGTAAAATTATTACAAAGCGCCTTTGATTATGTTTATAAGGTCCGTAAGGAAAAGGAAGACTAAAAGAGGGTAAAAATCTTTTTTGGTACGGAGCGAAAATAAAAACCAGCGGTGCAGGCATATTTTACATCGTGGGAATAAAAAAATACAGACGAGGAGAGAAAGAAAGCAGCGGCAGTGGCTTGATTCACTTAAGCTCGGTCTCGTGGAGTTTCATCACGTCGCATCCTCGCGTGTGATGTGTCACAACTGCGTGTACACGTTCCAAGCCCTTTCACACCTGCAATGGAGTATCTTTTTCTGTTGTGCTCCTGCAGCTTGTCAGGAAATTGAAGTTGTCTTTTTTGAAATTTTTCAAAATTATAGGTGCACATAAAAAAAAAAAAGAAGAATTTTGAGATTCACTTAAAAATTTTTCATATTTAAAAGAAACGGTCGCGATTGTCGTTTTTTCGAAAAATCAATGCAATTACTCATTACGATATTAAATTAACAGACAACTGATTAGCCTCGAAAAAAAGTGGGGCAAAAATATTAAGCAAACAAACGAGAAAAGATGTCAATGAAATACATGAAATAAAAGCTACATGTCCATTAAATATAGTTGGTAGTGCACTGTATTTCATCATAAATGTCAAAATGACTTTTCTTCGTATTTATCCCTACCCTTGTGCTACAGATTTCGGTCCTATCAATCATCGATGATGGACGTGAACCAATGAGAAAAAAACTAGTTTTTACTTAAGCATAAAAAGTTTAGCCTTGCAGAGGATTGTATGAAATTCCACGTACGATACAACTATATGATTCGATATAAGAGACCTTGCCAATCGAGTGCACAGTCACGGATTAAAAGAAGGATGGACAGAAAAAGAAAGACAAAAGGACGCCATCAGTGTCCATACAACATATGCACGTATACCTTGTAGTGGCGTCTATATATGCTGGCTGGCAAATGGAATGGAATAAAAATAAAGATAAGGGGCGGGAGGGGGTAATGGTTGTACGTGGGAAAGGGATGGGAGAGCCGATTTGGAGTAAATGCCCTGGCACAATGGAAATTAGCAGATGCGGAAAGCCCGATTGTTTTATTGCGAGCGTGACTATCCATATCCTTGTTTTTTTTTTTTTTTCAGCTTTTCCTGTCCTACGGATTAAGCTCTTTTAAGTGACTTTTGATGTTGCCAAGGATCTATTAAATTTTTTAAAACCTATTTGCCGTCGGAAAACAGGGATATTCTTATCCCCTTTTAACGCTTTATTTTTTATTCAGAACCGATGAGGCTCTGCTATACTTTTAATTACGGTCTTGAATTTTCAATTAGCCGGCGCTTACTTGGTAGGATTTACGTGATTTGTTTGGATCGACGAGTCCGCGAGGGCAGTAATTAAATTATTCAGCTGAATGGATTTGCTTGCGAGCGGGCCAATATACATTATTACAATATAGTTGTAACGACTCGGTCGGTTAATCATACTCTAATATAATATGAAAATTATATTGTGACTAATTATTGATTAGAGTCTATTGGCTGTATTCTGCGTGTTATTAAAATATTGATCAACCCATCTATTTTATATTATTTTATGAACAATTGAGAAATTAACATTTGTTAACCGTAAGATGAAGAAAAAGTTGAAAAAAGTAAGTGAGAAAAAAATTCTCAACACACGCATCCTAATTCGAATACGAATCGTGTAAAGAGAGACGTGCTTCAGTATATTCTTTAGCTGGAATTTGGATATGGATTATTTTAATTTTACTCGGACCACTCGGTTATTTCGTAGTGACCTAGTGATTCAGCGGACACGCGATCGGGTCTTTTTCGTGGGGGTGGCTATCAATCTCGAATTTCAAATCAAGATTTTTTTTTTGTCATGCTTTTAAAATTACTCTAGTGATTTGAATGTGTTCATTGCGATAAGTCGTTACCTTGCACCTTTTGTATCAGTGATTTTTTTTTATTTTTTTTTTTTTTTATTCAAGGTAACATTGTTTTGTTTTACTAATTGAACGAGATTAATTGTATACTTTGATAGTTTTATGCTCATGTCAATCGACACAGAACGAGCTTTCCTAGACATGAAGGGCACGCAACTATTCTTGGCAAGGATATTATTATTATTATTACTTTAAATATACATATCATTCAACGAGTCAAATGATTCTTTCGGTGCTAAATAATCTAGAGATTTCTCTCGTTGCAACTAAATCATTATACAAAAGAGAGTATTGATTTTTAATCGGACACGCGTTGTATAAGATTCAAATTACAGCTTCTGATTCAAAAATACTGAACCACACAACATAAAGTAATTGCGAACTAATCACCTTACCCTTGTATCATTTAACCAAATCCTAAATCATCAGTAAAGATATCCAAGAGAAAGAGAGAGATAGAGCGTATTTCCTCAATTATCGGCCTTCCCCTCTTTTTCCCATTTCTCCAATATTTTCCCAGGGCCAAGCGTCACCTTCACCCTCCACTGGTAAGAAGAAAGTTCCAGCAACATCAGCAGCAGCTACCTATGCTACTCCTCTTTCTCGTGCAACTCTCCGCCACCGCTTCTCTAAAGGAGTGCAAATGAGGCGAACTGTGCTTTTTAACGAGTTGCCCTCTCTCTCGTTACCTCGGGCCCTTGCATTTACACACACACGCCCACGCACGCGAGAACCCAAAACGACCATTATGCGATTTCGAGGCTGGCACCGAGGAAAAAAAAAAAAAATAGAGTACGCAAAAGTACGACTCGGAAAAAGGAGTTGCGTCCTAAAGTAGCCGTCCAGTCTGCGCGAGTGTACCTTTTTCTTTCTTTTTCCCCCAACTTTTGTATCTCTGTCCACCCTTTTTTCCGCTTGGGTTTTTTTGTCTGCATTTATTACTTCTTAAGTGAAAAGGCAAGCCCCCTCCCGCCCCCCGACGTTTGCGCGAAATTCCAATAAACAAGCTTTTCTCTCTCTCTCTCTTGCTTCTTCAACTTTTGGACGAGCAGAGTTACCGTATTCGTTCATCCCAACTGACTCTCCGAAAATATAACAACACACCCCCAAAAAAGGCACGTGAATCACCTCCATCCCCTTTTCACGTGACCTGCAAATTACCACGATTTGAGTAACGAGCCATATTCCTAATCGTGAATAGGACAATTACGTGTATACCCCCGACATCCACAGCAGCAGAGCGTAAAAATTATTATAGACGACCTCGAACGATTCGTACACGTAAACGCCGGTTAATAAAAAATATTGGACGAAACGTCTGTCTTGGAACATCACCGTCTAACGCGAAACAATGATTGGCGAATAAATGGCCACCATTTGGCTAAAAATCAGAGTATAATAAGCGCTGCTCGTGAAGATCCGCGTATACGCATACACTACAATGTGGGTCATCGGCGAGGCTCATTGTTCGGTCCCATTGTTACTGCTAATCCCCCCCGTCATTGTACGCCTTGGTTTTGAAATGATACTCCGCGTTGTTCGGCAATCGTACACCGAGTCTCGTTATATTTTCGACGTATACAGGTACGTTGTTGGTTGCATTTTGTTTTCCAAAGAGCGCGTCGAGAGGGAAAAACGTGTTGGCCAGCTTAATGAATAAAGCTCTTGTTTGCCATGCAGCTCAATGGCCGTATACATGCATACCCAGATTTTGAGCGATTTTTAAGTGATTGCTCGTTATTAAACGCTCGCTAAAGAAATATAAACCCCTTTTTTTGATGCCCTTTTTTTTTATTCTTTGCTGTGTATGCTTTTGATAACGCGAAAGTTGAACAAAAGGGAGAGAAAGAGAGCTTTTTCATCACTCTGACAACGATCCATTACAGCGTTTTTTCCCTCGAGCAAATGATTGCACTCCCATATGGGCGTCGAAAAAAAAAAAAAAAAAAAAAAAAAAACATTAAACGCTACAATTTTTGGGACTGTTATTCGTTACCTTGAATCTTGTGGATGAATAATAATTTGGATTCCATTGGGGCTACACTGTAGAGCTATTACCATATACATTTCACGGGCAGAGCGGACGAGCCGAGCGTTTAGTGATTAGCGACATTATGCGAAAATAATGGGCCCGCAAAATACCAATCGATCGCTCGATTAATATTCTGCTTTTGATGTGCAACGAGCACAAGCCGACCTACAATCGATTGATACACAGTCCGTTATTAAGTAGCCAGACACATCAAAAGCTCACGTATGAGGAATGAAATAGCACTTTACAAAAAAGTGTAATGCGTCTTTGAGTACTTCAACAGCAATAGCTTGGATCTTGCGAGTGAAACTTGATTCGTTGCATCCCTCGAGCGAACCTTCGCTGTATATATACATGTACAAGACAAATACAAAGGCAGCCCGTAACCAACAACAAGGCAACTTCCAACAACGACGCGTTTGAAATTTTAATCGAATCCCAATCCAAAACTGAGCCGTATAAGCTTCGCCCGTAAACTCCGTGGCGTACCATCTAGCTCCTACACCTCTTGGCACAGGCGAAGGACATGCCACGCATGCTTATATCATACACACAACGCCCTCCTCGTGTCCTCGGGTCTCGGTACCCTCCCCCCTCCCCCGCAGAGCTCTCTCGTCGCGCCGCGGCAGTATAACTCTCAAGTTATTGGGCCAAGTCATGCGATGCACACAGCATTTGTACATATATGTATTTAGCTCTATATATGTATACATACACGTCATAGCGTCTCTTCACGCGTTCGCTTATTTACGCGTGCGAGGGAGGATAGATTAGAGAGGCGTCGGCGTTTAAGCCCGGATACGGAGCACCGGGGCATACACGAGGACTAGAAAAGCAGGATGGAGGGGGCGAGGGGGTAGTGAAATTCAAAGTGTGCTTGCGAGTTGCTCCGAGCTCGTGGGTTATGCAGCATATACGTGTATAGCAGAGCACAATGGCAGAGAGAGAGAGAGACGCCTTGACTTGGTACACTCCCTCCCGACCCCTCCGTATATATAGCTCTAATGGGCGCAGCGACGCTAGCTCGCAGATAAGACGAAGCGTCGCGTTTTCCTCGTCATCCTTGGCTGCGTTCAAGAGGACTGCTTTAACTGGCAACTGCTTTTGCCACGTGCTCATCGCTCTGACGCTGGGGATGCTCCCCTCTGGGAAGGCGTATATACCCGTGGTTTTGGGGAGGGGGGAGCTTTGAGCTTTTGGCCGAGGTATCTTTGATCGGATGGATTTTAAAGACGCGTCTCGTTATTCATTTGCAGGGTTACTTACTTTGGAGATCATGATTATCCAGGTTTTTGCCACCTCGAACCAATTGAGAACGAAAGTGGAAGATCTTTCCCTCGAGTTTAAATATCAGGTCGTTGTACCGTTTAATTTATCAACCTCGGCTAGCGCGTCAATCTACCTTGAAAACGCTGGAAATTCTTTTTCCCGAAAAAAAAAAAAAAAAAAAAAAAAAAAAAAAAAAATAGATTCAGAGGTGTAAGACCTGTTTACCAAGCAGGTATACAGTCCCGATTGTTCCTCAGCTTTCTTCGGATGCCTCATTACTTCGGATCGGCTGCCCGTAGACAATAGCTCGATAATGCGCTTATCCTCGAGGAAGAAAGCTTTCCTTTCTCCCCCTTTCCACTCCTCAATTTCGCGTCTTCTTCTCCTTTTCTGTACGAGCTTTGCCCCTTCCCTGGGGGCCATTTTTCATCACCGCGGCTTTTCCAAAAGGCGCACGCTACTTTTTCCCTTTATAAATTTCGCGATAACTTACAGATTATGTTTTCTAATGCCCGAGTGCCTTTGGAAATATCTGACGCGGTGGCGAGCCGAGTTTTCGTCAGAGTCGATAGAAGCGGTTTAAGAGGAGTCAGGGCTATACATTACGTTTTTTTAAAAATATTTTTTCGAATGCAAGTACTATAGTAACAACGAGTGATTTTCCTAATGACAAAGCTCGTGGTAATTGATACCGGGAGTTGCGGTCGTTAAATCGAGATTAGAATATAATTTTTCATCGCGATAGCTCGACTTATTGTGTACGTGTCTGAATCCAACTGAGAGTTTTTTAATTAACAAAAAAAAAGGGATGTAACATCTTCCCTGTCTCAATTCAATTCAACATGGCACGCGTTTAGATGAATGTATTCCAGTGGAGCTTTTAACTTTGGAGCTCGCATTAAAAAGCGTAATCAGCGGTCTTTTCTTCTTCCAACCATTTCTCAGGATCGAGGAATGAAAAAGGGCGCTGGCTCGGATTAATTACAATTAAAAATTGTTTTTAATTAAATGGCACTGAGACCGCCACTTTTCTCGTTTCGCTCGTTAATTAACATCGAGCTCTCGGTACTGCGCTTACTTTTCCTCGGGGGTGGTCGGTTGAAGACTGTTGATTGGATGTCGATTGAAAATAACGAATGGGCTCCGTGTCAGAAAATGCGGATACGGAAACTGACTTTCTTCCCCTTTTTCTCTCGGAAAGACGTGACGTGACCGTGTATTCTTTTGTTTGCAAAGCAAAGCGGAGCTGTTGGTACGAAAAAGTGCATCGTTATGTCGACACTCGGAATTATAATTTAATGACAAGATTCAACCACCCGATGGAATATCTTTGCATTTTTTACAACATTTTATCGAAAAACGTGCAAACTTACCCAGTATTTTGGCAAATACCATATGGGGGGTGAGAAAAAACAGCTCTAGAGGCTAGACCTCATCATCTCAAGCAGTTGAAAGCAACATATTATTGCCATCTGAGTCTTATACTACTTGCAGGGTTTACTTGTAAATAAAATGGCCCAAGCCTCTCAGCCACTGCCAATTTAACTGGCAACTTTGTCACAACGAGGAAGGCATTTACCCGTTCTTGAATAGCCGCTCCTGGCTACCCTTCGATGGAGAAGACTTTACTTATTTCCACTCAAGTAATCACTTTCTCCTTCTAATCCTTGTAATCGACATCAAGCGGGCAACCCTCGAAAGTTGCATGACAAAAATCTTTGTCTCAACGACCAGCGCACACGAAATACATTGGAATAGATATGGGAAAACCGTAGCGCGTGGAATTGGAGGGAATCGGTTGGCGGAACTGCCGTCAAACCTAATATAACCCAAACTCAGCAAGCTACGGAGGATCTTCGGAGATGAAATATACGTCAGACAAATATCCATCCGCGCGCGAGGCCAATTTGACCCAGTTTGGCGAGTTATAACGCCGTTAATCGAGAAACCCCTGCGCTATACCTATACACAATATCGGAAATCAAAATCCAAGCTTCACTTGCTGTATATACATGTATATGCTCGAGCTTGGCGACGACGATGGGGAGAAAAAAAAGAAACCATACTCTCGTATCGTAAGTTGGCTCGCGGGAGGCTGATGAAAAATTCTTGGAGCCTTTCGGGGAGGAAAAAAAAAGTCTCTCTTTCTCGATGGACCTTCGATATCGGTTTCACCAATTTTTTGTCGGATGCGAGAGAAATTTAGGGGAGTTCTTTGTTCTTTCGACCAGCGTGTGGTAATCGAAAGAGCAGTGGGGGGGGGGACGCGAACACAAACTTGCCAAAGTCGGAGAGAAGGGTAGCGCCGACGAATTTATGGGCGAAACAGCAACGCGATACGCGTGTTGAAGAGCTCGGGCGAGCGTGAGAGAAAAATCGAAATCAAAACAGAAACCGAGGCGATGGAGAGATCCTTCGATCCGAGGTGGCAAGGCATTTTCGTTGGTGCAGAGGAGGAAGCAGATTACCCCGACGAGATTGGCCTGCGCGCTTCATTAATCACCCATCGGACCCACCCCCCCCCCCCCCCGGTACCGCCTTGCTTGCACCGCTCCGTGCATGCACTTGCTCGGCCACTGCGGAGCTACCCCTCTTCCGATCGACAAGGGGATGGCTTTTTTCCTCTTCCCCTTCCGTCCTTTGGATGTTTGTCCCGTCAATCGCAGCGTCGATAAATACTTGACGGTTTCACTGGACATGTATATTCTTCCCGAGACAAGCACAGTCGTAACGCACGCGAGAGCGCAATTTTCCACCCCGTGGACGCCTGTTTCGCCATCCACGCGTACACGGGGGGGACTTGGGGTCGAGCCGCGAGGTAATGGAGATTTTTCGGAGAAAAACACAGTCCGAGCGATTAAGCTTAACGCGCGTTTGGGCTAGACGGTTGGATGACGTTGATGCAGGCGTCTGGTACGCAGGCTGGGGTCGAGGGGTTATTTTTCACCGGTGCCCGGGGAAAATGGCGGGAGCCAGGGTTTGGGGTTGTTTTTTTAGGGGAGTCTGGTCCTGAGAGCTGAAAATATGACGGGGGAAGATTAAGAAGGCACGAGGGAGGTGGAGAGAGATCGCGGGGGGAAGGAAATTGGGTGTAATGAGCGGTGAAGAGGTTGTCGGTGCGTCTGACGCTTTGGCCGAGGTTTGACGCGTTGCGGACCACCAAGGTTGTAAATTGTCGGAGGGTTGGGCACTTGCAACATCGTCGACGAATATTTTTATTCGCCTTTTGCACCGCGATATAATTCATTGAAAGGAAAATTCTGGATGGAAATACGTTTCTCTCGATTCTATGAAAAAGAGAAGCGAGAGATGTCGGTCAAAAAGTAGAGCGTACAGGTATATATATGTATATATACACCTGTACGCGAATTACGAAAAATCAAGTGTAATATTATGCGATGAGAGGGAGCGTAATGAATCACGGGCAAATGAAAAAAGTTTCTTGCTCGTGAGAGCACTTTGGTCGTTTCAAGTGCTACACATCTATACATCGGGTGTGTTTCAACATTTTTCCCCCTTCCCTGTACAGATGTAGAGTTTTGGAAGCAGTGCGCGGGTCAGAAGTTATTAAGACCTCGTGGTGAGAATATAATCGCGTTGCATAATCCGTGTGATTTAATTGGGTCTGTGGTAGAAAAATTAATAAATACACCCCCCGAAACGACAATTAACTGTAAGAAGAATAATATGATACCTGGTGTATTGAAGTTACCCCAAAGACCCCGAGCAACTGAATCTAAAATCGAGCCCCAATCCCTTACGGTATTTACGATGAACGTGACTCCCACCACCGAGAGACTCCCTTTCGACCTCTTGTTCAAGAATCGGGCGCTATACGGGTATGCATCGCACGGGCGTTTATTTTACAGGCGCGCCAACTTCTCGGCGTCCATACGTGCGGAAGGTACCCCGAGAGCTCACTTTGGAACGCTCCGTACTCGCGATGAATACGTCAAAAGCAACCCTCCCTCTCTCTCTCTCTGACTTTCTCTCGAGATGCGTTTCAATAGCCGGCTCGATGAAAAATAATAATTTCCCCCATGCGCGGTGTGTGTTTTCAATAAACGACGGCTCGTTAAAAGTTTCGTCCCCCCGCTGTTATTGGCAACGCTTACGAAATGAGCAATTAAAAACTTTTTCACCGCTCCGAGGAACATTGTGTCTTTCGACCTTGAGCGCTTGTACATTGCTTTTTGTGTCACGAATCTTTCGCGTGCTCATGCCCGACGCTATTGTGCCACCATGACGGAATGACAGAACAATAAAAGGAAAAGAAGGAAGGCGCAGTCGTCGCTTTTACCGCGCTATTGTTGTCGAAAATTCGATTCGCAATTTACGTGGTCGGGCTTTTTTTTGAGGAGGGACTGAAAGCGGAACGAAAGAAGGGGGGTAAAATGAAAAACAAAAAAAAAGAAAGAAAGAACGAGCAGTTGTACAGCAGCTACGAGCTGTCCCACTTTTGCGTGAATATACACGTCAACCGGACGAGGAATGTGCTTCCTTTTTTTTTTTTTTTTTTCACTGATTGAATCAATTGTCAAGTAATAATAGCAGTAGCCATTGGTGTTTGATTCTACCGAGTAAAAATGTTGATGTTGCTTCTTTTTGAACAAAAATCGTTAGACTTATTGTCAACGATGTACATGATAATAAATGCAGTATTAATACGACACTGTGTTTTTCAGGATCATGCACTGGAGCTCTGGGCATGGAATCGGGGGCCATACCCGATGCAGCTCTAAACGCGACGTCCTCGTACGTGACGAATGTCGGTGCGCGCTACGCACGGTAAGTAACATCGTTGTTCTGTATACGTATACACTTTTCCACATTTTTTTTCTCGCGTTCGTAGCATCGACAGGTGCAAGTATTTTCTGAATAACAAAGTCCTTTCCTAAGAGTCGAGTGGCTTTCATATAATAAATAGAGCTGAAAAAATTTTATGTCACAGATATCTCGCGGTACTTATTCGAGCTTGAAAACTGCACGAAAAGCAATTGTTGTTTAAAAATAAATGAATAGGGAACACGCTTTCCCACGTCAATGGTTGGGTATATGGTATCGAAAAATTGTTACTATACGTGAAAAACGTCTGACGGACGGAAACTCGAAATCGTCGAGCTCAAATTATATTAGCGAGACTTTGACAATAGCTACAAGATACAATAGCCAGGAGTACAACAAAGGATTACTTTTGTCCACCACAACATTCGGATTTGAAAAAACAGCGAGGGGGGGGGGGGCAAAGAAAAAAGTTGCAAAGAAATCGTCCTTCACGAAAAGAATGAAAAAGACACCAGCCTAGACAGACAGCCCCGGAGTAATGAGAGCCGCACCGAGGCTGACGCAGACCGAGAGGGCCCGCAGTTGCGAATCCATCTCTACACGTTAGAAGCGAAACGCTGGACACGGATTTAATGGCTGGTCGTAAATAAAGGGACCATTGGATTCATATCCGATCTTTTGTGAACAAGTACACGATAAACAATACCCTTACTTGGTGTAAAATTTACAGCTATATAATAAATGAAAATAGTATGTCTGTATCAGACAATTTTGGGGGAACATCATCATTTTCCGAATCGATATCCAGAACCAGTTGGCAATACATTATGCTCTAGGGCTATCGCGTTATTTTTCCTCCCCCGTACAATCAATCATGTAGTTTGTACTCGCTCCTCTCTTGACTTCTGTCGAAAAGGCCATCCATAACTCTCAGTCGCTCCATATCATTGACACGCATATTTGCGATATCCCCTCCCCCGCCCCGCTTTTTTTCGCATCCATGTACATACGGTCTCGACTGATTATCCATCAATTTTACGACTTTCGCAAAACTCTCGGGAATACTCCTCGGCAGAGAGTTTTTATCCATTGGAGTTTTACGGAAAAGAGTGATTCGCTGGTTTTTTTTATGAATAATAGGATACGTCGAGATACGAAGGTAAAAAAGTTGGGATTCCGATCGTTTTAATCCAGCATCGGCTCCTTTATTATATCTGAAAATCAATGCTCGCGCGCGACAAAAAAAAAGAGAAGAATCCAACTGACCTTCAGCGAGAGGAGCTGAAGCAACTCCATTGATAAAAAAAAAAAAAAGCAATTCAGTTTGATTATCAATTACGAAGCTCATCTGCTCGAGCGGGCGATAAAGCGGGACTTCTCCGCGCGATAAAAATTGGATCTCCGTCCGTTGTTGGAATCGCTACGAGGCACGCATCGGAAAAATGAAACGAGAAATAAAAAAAAATAAAATAAAATAAAAATAGAGGGTGGACCAATCAGTGCGCTAGTCGGCGGGACTTTCGTGCTTAACAAGCAATCAATTTTTATGCCCGGAGTTCGCGGGCAGGGCGAATCGTTGAGGAGCTGCTTGCGTCGCTTGAACGAGCTCAGGCTACTTTTATGCGACGTTTATTGTGCGTGTACCACTGTACGCTGCTCGGGACTGTGACTTTTTTTCTTGCTGATTATGAGCTGGAGTTTTATCCTTCGGGTAGTTTAGGTGCGAGAATTTGCGAGCCTGAATTTTTATTTCCCGGAAGCTATGGTTGATATAGGATTCTCCAAATTCTCTTTTAAGATGTTTAATTGATGGATGTTTTTTTTTTTTTTTTTCAAGTTTATTGTGGTATTTTACAACAATGGAGTTTTTTAAATATTAATTTTTGAGAGGACTGCAGCAGTCGTGTCTTGTATATGCAAAGATAATTTTTTATTATAAATTCAATCACTTATTTCTTTTTTTTTTTTTTTTTTTTTCATTTCAAACCTCGCAACTGTAATTTGAATGGAAGGATTTTAATGTGCCTCATCACATTCAATTGCTGATGTGGTTGGGTCTAAATTGCAATGGTGCATAAATATTTACATCCCAAAAGTGGTTTAGTCCACACCAAGATGGCATGATAAATATTATAAAAAAAAAAAATAAAGCATAGATTGTACCCAACGATTAGTCATAAATTTTTACTTCGACACGGTACTTCCATTTACAAATATTAGTATACTTGTCGACGCTCACATTTTTGTTCATAAAAATTTCAGTGAGTAATTAAAAAATTTTCATCAACCATTCAGGTTGGCTTGTTACTTTTAGATCTAGAAAAATTTTCACCAAAGCAAAAATAACATCCACGAAGCAATTCAACAGTTCCATAGAAAAACACGTCCCCCAAAAATATCCCCCCAACTCGCGAGCACTACCGCTACATACCACTAACAAGTAAAGAGAGAGAGAGAGAGAAAAAATCGAGCCTTCCCTTTTCCTCTGCCCTCCCGAGCGAGCAGCCCCCATTTAATTTGATGACTCACGTGCTGGCGAGCCTCAAGATGATGCGCCGAGATAGGACTGGCTATTTACGCGCAGGAAAAATGACACAGACAGCACCGATGGCAGGTCGCGATAGCCGATGCGAGCGCAGGAAAGCTCAAAAGCGCCGTACCCACACCGTGTACGTGAGGCTCGCTTTCACCGATGCAAAGGGACGAGCGATTAAATGGGGAAATTTCAGAGCGAAAAGTGGAGACCCGGAGAAAGATGAGGAGGACTGCTTTGACGGGAAATACAGATATTTCGCTTCAGTTTGGTATGACGTGAATGTTTTTACCATCAACGAAAAAAAAAAAAAAAAATCCATCATTACATCAAGGACAGTTAATGAGGACAAATTTTTATGTTTTTACTTTCAGCTTTCCAAGTCATTTATTCCAGTTTTTATTTACACGGCCCATTTTGACCCACAATTTCCAACAATACAATTTCCACCCGGTAATTCATACACAGTAATAATGAAGAAGGTCGTAACTCGATCTGCAAAATAGCATCGGACGGAAAGCTCGATTTTCACCGAGACAAAAATATATACAAGTGAATAAAACAAAAAAACAAAAAAAAACCTAATAACATTCCCACACCTCCGCCTCAACGTTAAACTTGACGTATGCTCTTCGACCGTAATAGTACTCCCAGGGGCTCAGATAAAACCCATAACTCAATAATAAATTATATCCCGGCACACGCGAGGATGTAGATATAAACACACGTGTGCGCATTATCCATTACTCCTGCACACCGAGATCCACGCGTATACGTGTACATACATTATCTTGTGGTAAATCAATAAGAGCCGAAAGGGGGCCACCATCAAGGCAACGTGATATATAAAACACACGCGGACCCTGCCCCAGAGAGAGAGAGAGAGAGAGAGAGAAGGTCCTCTCCCAGTAGAGCAGCCAGTCTAATGTAATCAACTCACAGGAATATCTTCATCACCTTTGACCAGCTCTCCCTCAACCCGTCACACACGCACCCGCTTCTTTCGGCTCTCTCGCGTGCGAAAGATACACACGTATATGCGCCCCCCACCCACCCTTTGCTTCTTACACTCTGTATTATATATACATATATATACATGTCATGTACACGATATTCTCCGAGACAGTCAAAGAAGAAGAAGAAGAAGAAGAAGAAGAAGAAGAGGAGAGAGGCAAAGGCGGAAGATGAGAGGCTACATGTTACACGTATATGGGGGAAAAGGCAAGCAGGAGAGCGACATCAAACGATTTCGTGAAAGGAGGGAAGGGGGTGGGTGGGGTGCGAGCGAGCGCGCTCTTGACACGCCAGGGGCCGAAAGTCAATTATCTGATTGCGCTTGCAGTTCGGAAATTACATCTTGAGATATTATCGGGTATCGCGCAACGCGTGTCTCGTGCGGGGCTACACGTATACGTACTTGTTTCACACGCGTAGGTTCTCGTGGGGCATTATTCGGGCTGGGCGCGAGCACTTCAATTATTGCACGTGTTGATGCGGGGGGGGGGGGAAATTTCGTTTCGTGCATGCGCTCTTTGCGATAAAGTGTTAATCATACGCGTATGTTGAAAAGGCACGTTACCTATGGGAGGGGTGCCAATTTTTTTCCTTCTTTTTAATTCAACTCAATGGTTCAGGCTTAGAAAAACTTTTTCTGGAGTGGAATAGCATTTTTATTCATCTGAATGTTTTACGCTATTTTAAGACTATCGTAAAAATAGTAACAATAATGATAATATGGAGTTGGATAGGGAAACATACCTCTGACGTTTGTCTTTGTTCCCAGGTTGCGGAAGGAGACGGCGGGCGGAGCTTGGTGCCCAAAGAACCAAATCGAAAGCGGAGTGCGAGAGTGGCTGCAGATCGATCTGAGTGGGGTCCACGTGGTCACGTCCATCGAGACCCAAGGACGCTTCGGTAACGGGCACGGCGTCGAGTACACCGAGGAGTACACCATCGAGTACTGGAGGCCGGGGCTCGCCGAGTGGCGCCAGTACAGGCTGTGGAACGGCCAACAGGTTACCTATACACACGATTATTCATTCCAGCCTTGTACCATCGATTCTTGGGCGGTAAAAAAAAAAAATAAAAAATAAAAAAAAACACGAGGGAGACTTTGAAAAAAGGTGGACGAGGTGGAGGTGGGGGCTACAGCGAAATCGGATTGTGCAAAAAGTATTTCCATGTCGCGCTACTGCTGTGAAACTGTACACCGAGCCTTCGGCTGCAGGCAAACGAAATTTCGCACTCTGGCTTTCCTGTTTTGTTGACCAGCCCGCGTTTTTCGCTGATCAGAGGGAAGGGTCGCGTAAAAGAGACTGCACGCGTGTGAAAAAAAAAAAAAAAAAAAAAAGCACCAACGCTTTTAAAGCTTCGGCAGGGAGGGATGGTGGCGATATCGGCAAGCATTTCTCTAATAACGCGGGCGCGCGTGCTATCTCTCGCTGCTGATATGAATCGCGCGTTTGTGTGTTTTCTCTCTGCTCCCGTGCACACACGTGTGTGTATGTTATTCAAACTGCAGCGACTCGGCGATGACTTTCGCTCCTCGATATTGCGGAGCTTTGCACTTTGGGGAAGGGAAAGAGCGACGCTTAAGCACCGCCGCGCTAAAAGCGTGTGCAGATTACCTGCAAGCTGTACGATGATTTGGGGGCCTGTGGAATTTTGAGGGGCTTTTGGAAAGTTATGAAAATTTTACGGACTCGGAGCTTTCGATCATGCGTGGTGGGTGTTTCGATGGGATGAGTGATTATTTTTTACATTGGAAGGGTGTTGGAAACGCCAATTCGGTTGCGATAGAAGAGCGCGTGTATCTATTAACAAAAAAAAGCATATTTCTACGCACAATCATGTGTATGGGTCTAACATTAAAAAATTAGACGATATTCAACAAAGTCATTCTATCGTTCTGCGAGCCTCGATCATTTCATCGGTCTATCATTGCGATTAACAAGCAATTTAAAAAATATTCTCTAACTCCTAAGCTTTTTTCCTGTCGTTAACGGCTTAAACATCACGAGCCAACTACATCGCCGAGCGAAAGAGAAAAACACAGAGCCCGGAGTTCTAAAGCGTTGCTCGTTACACGCGCGAGAGCACCGCGCGGCACAAGTTGAACGGGCTTCGGACGCGAGGGCCGTTCTTCTTTTTCGGGTCCGTTGCTTTCGGCCCCTTTTCTCTCGTTTTGCACGCTCGACGATCCGCGTATCTGTGTCGGCCGATGCGGGGAAAAAAAAAATAAATAAAGCACCGACCCCATCCGCGTGGATGGCCGATTTCGCCGTGTGCGCACATTAAGTTTGTTTAGGGCGGTACTGGGAAATTATTCGCCACCAGGGAGATCCACGAGATTGTAAAATTTCATGCTGATCCAAAGTTACGCGCGGCACAAAGATAGTTTGGTGTACCGGTGCACAGAGGGAGGGAGGGAGCTTCAAAGGGACGTCGAAAAATGTTTGTACCGACGAATCAAAGCTCGCGGATAATTTTGTACAAACGAAAAGAGCCATTCCGAGTGAAAAATTACTCGCCGAGCAGTCGGGCCGCGTCTGTAAACGGAAGCGAAGAGTTGGAGTAACTTTATCGCGTACGAGTGTATACATGTATAGCGAGGGTGCGCTTTAACGAGCGTAATATCACTTAACAGCGATAAAGCAGCAAACGGGGAAACGCTAAATCAACAACAAAAATGCAAAGTATTATTTATTCGTAATTACGAGCAAATTGGAGCTTTCGCCCCGAGGGGCGCAGCCCTTCGACAACTTTCGTGAATATTCGTGCGTGTATCAAAAGTATAACCAACACACCGTCTTCACAAAGATGAGGAGCTGGAGAAAAAGCATTCTCAAGGCAGCGAGGAGGGAGGGGGGAGAAAAAGCTCGCACCTTTGACAAAGAAAGCGTGAAACTCCCTTCCTGCTCTCGGGGACGAAAAAAGGCCCTTAATTCCTCGAGAGCGAGAGGTCGGAGCAAATTTGCACAAGCCTCCTTTTTCCGAGAATCGTTGAGCTTCGTCTTTCCCCTGCCTTTGAACTGCGAAGACGACTTGGAAGGAAAGGAGAAACCATTATACGGACTGTATACCGTAGGAGTTTAGGGAGGTGCTAAAAAACGGGAAAAGTTAATTGATGCCGAGGAAAATGAGTACATGATGACAGAAGTTCTCGGGAAGGAAGAGGGTCTGTATAGTGCCAGCTTAAAATTGGGCGTGAGTGGTGATTTTTCTTGTTTCAACGAGCTGGTGGGTTTGTAAAATGAAATAAAACACGAGAAAAAAGTGTTAATCAAGGCTATTACATTTACAAATATTGTTTAAGTATAGGCTAATCTCACGTTCTGGTTTAAAAAAAAAATGTACTCCAATTAAGGCTAAAAGATACTTATCCAGGCCAACTGAGTTTTTGCTATTATTATAAGATTCATCGCACGAAAGTAGTAACAGACAAGTTTAGTCAGACCAATGTCTGGCCTTAAAACTCCACGTTCAATATCTAAAAAAAAATGCTCAACCCGGTCAATTAAGTTTTCGCTATTCATATGTACGTTTTAGCACGCATGAGTAGTAATGGACAAGTTTAGTCGGACCGTTGTCCGATCTTAAAATTCTACAATTTGATGCCTACGCAAAAAAAGCTCAACCCAAAAAATTGAGTTTTTGATATTCTTGTGTATGTCTTAACGTACGAAAGTAGTAATAGACAAGTTTGGTCAGACAGATGTCTGACCTGAAAATTCTACGATTTGATGCCTAAGCAAAAAAATACTTAATACAGAAAGTTGAGTTTTAGCTATTCTTATATACATCTTAACGTGTATAAGTAGTAATGGACAAGTTTAGTTAGACGTATGTCTGACCTTAAAATTCTACGATTTGATGCCTAAGCAAAAAAATACTTAATACAGAAAGTTGAGTTTTAGCTATTCTTATATACATCTTAACGTGTATAAGTAGTAATGGACAAGTTTAGTTAGACATATGTCTGACCTTAAAATTCGACAATTTGATGCTTACGCAAAAAAAATGCTCAACGCTAATAATAGACAAGTTTAGTTAGACATGTGTCTGACCTGAAAATTTGATGCCTATGAATGTTTAACACGGAAAATTAAGTTTTCACTAATCTTGTGTACGATTAAACGCGCGGAAGTAGCAATAGACAAGTTTAGTCAGATGGATGTTTATCACATTGATTATATGTTATAATTTATATAATTGAGAATCACGGTTACTTGTGACTCTATCAACTTACATCTTAAATTTCCACCTCGTAGTAAGCGCACAAAGCAATTTTCTTGTCTCAAGGAGTAGAGCACACATATACCTACGGGCTACTTCTCTTGCATCGGCAAAACCAGACAGATAAACAGGGGAAGTGCTGAAGCACGGCTGGCCTACATTATATACGTACACACCTTCTAATTCTTTACACGATCAGCAGGCACCCCACAACGTACCTGTTTTAGGAAACACTCTCATACAAGAGTACGCTACAATATGTATGTTGCAGGTGATGTCGGGCAATGTCGACACATCAACCATAGTATCGCGTGAGCTGATCCCGCCGATCTTCGCAAGCCAGCTACGCATCCTGCCGTATTCGGTACACCGGCGCACCGTCTGCCTCCGCGTCGAGCTCAAAGGCTGCCAGGACCTCAGTGAGTACCTACCACTTTTTTCTGTATATATATGATGTTTACATGGTCGGGGAGCGCCACCAACGTAGATAAGCAGGCTGTATAGACGCAGACGCGCCGACGCGTGTTTAATATACCGAGGACAAGCACTGGTGCAGATGCGATGCTTCGAGGAGCCAAGGGAGCCTTTCTGTACTTCTCGGTCTACAGTCTTTGTACTCCTCTGCGCGCCCTTCTGTACTTTGCCGTGTAATTAGTTACGAAATGTTCGCCCTAAATGTGCCGTCACCGCTCGAGGCCCTCCAGCTGCGGGTTTTCATCTTCAATTTTGGGGGAACTCCGAGGGAATTTCGCGGAAACGTGATTCGACTTTTAGTCACCGAACAGAAAATTTTGCGTGTACCAAAAATTAAATTAAATCCTGGACTATTTCGTATAATCTATAGGTGGTTTTTCTTTTCCCTGTACAATTTACAAGTCAGAAACGAAGGGCGACTATTCGTCAAACGGACAGACGAAAGAATTTCATCGGCGAGTAGTGAATAAAATAAGACTCTCCCCTCCGACCTTGGGATCATTTATAATTTGCTCCTCCACATCGAGGCAGCTCACCTTTCATAAAGCGCGGACATCGAGCAGACATTCATCTTTCATCCGGCCTTGACTATGTATACCGTACCAAACTACCACTCAACACCTGCATTTTACAGCTTCGGGCAGTTTTTACGCGTTACAGAGCCTTTGCGAGCTTGAAAAATATGAAACGCAATTATTGTTTCTAACATCGCTTTGAGGGAACGAAACAACTTTTTTAATCACCATTTAGTCCTCTAAGCTTCCGTACGTGTGTTATTACAGGAGCAAAAAAAAAAGAGACAAAATGAGCGAGCTGGTGAAAACACGGGAGCGAAAGTTTTTAACTTTTTCATAACGAATGGGAAAAGTTAAGCGGCAAACATCTATCAAAATCTGGGGGAGTAGTGCAGGAGTGGTGTACCTACAGCGTACGGTCGGCAGGAAAATTGATTGTGGGTATATCTGCATGTGTGCGTATACGTAATGCAAAATGTGTATATTCGTATCTCTCGTGACACGTATGTTTACGTGCGCATAGTTGTGATACGATAATTTTGCTATCGTCAAGCTCAACTTTAACGATTTAAACAACGTAGATACGAACACATTGGCTGAAAATGAAAATTGTTTCATTGTAAAATAATGACGAGCTTTTTTTGATTTAGGTCTGTATTTTAAATAAAACTTCCTTTGTTCTCCTATTTTGCCGAGCAATGGTGCGAAAAAATAATTTAAATGCTATTAATACCAAGTTTAATGCTACCAAGCAAAAGACACCTCAAAAACACGTGAATAAGAACTTGCTTTAAAAATTTTAAATACTTTAAAATGTTTAGATTCAAATTGAAAAACTAGCAAGTTCTACAAACTATCAATATCTCTCGTTTTATTTGAATCTCATAGTCCTGATAACCCAATAAAAAAAAATAGTGACAGTAGACGGTACCTAAGAAATGGCCCCCGTGTGCACGTGCCGTTCTCCTTATTTAGCTAAGCTTGCCGCCGCCATCAGAAGTACAGCGTGGCAGGAGCCGAGGCTCTCACGTACCGAACGCGCGTGTCTCAAAAACATCTTCGCCCGTAAAACCGAGATGATGTCGAGACGGTGAGAGATAGAGGACACCCATAGCAGCAGAAATACGAAGGCGTTCGTACACGCGCAGCGAATAAACGAGTAGTGTCGGCGAAATCAGATTTTCCAAATGCTGCGAGGGTGAAATGGATAAGTTTCTTCCTCTGGAAGTGAGAGGATAGGAGGGGAGTGTCGATAGATACGTATACTATATGCATGATAATGCACTGGTATGGCGCAACAACCAACAGTCTTTTTTAAAAACACGACAGCAGCCTGGTTACGAGAGGGGGAAGGAATCCCGCGTTTCCATATTCCAGACCGTACCCATCGTGTGTCATACACCGACGAGCTAACTAGAAATGTAGGTATTGCCGGTTGTTAGGATAGCTAAAAGCTCAGGTGCCCTTTTTTTTAATCTGAAAATGTATGTACTTTGTAGATATAGATTAGTGTTCATGCATCAGTGCACGTGGCAACGTGACCTCGTTATTGTTTTGAAAACAGTGTATAGTGGGGGGAGGAGGGAAAAAAGAGATCCAACAAGTTTACTCGCATCGTTAATTCGTTAGAGAGGAAAGTGGGTAGGCAATTTTATATCAAGCACGATGTTTCCGTCGTTTGAGAAAAAAAAAATGTTATGTGTGCGTATAGTTTGGAAGTGCTCGTTCGAGTAGAGACTGGAGTATACACACGCTCTCGGCGCGTTTCCTTTTACTTGGGCGCCTTTCCTTTGATCTTGTAAAGTTTTTACATCGAGAAACGGTGATTTTTCAAAGGATATAATATCGCTTTGAACGAGAGTAGGTGAAAAGAAGAAAAAAAAAACGTGTCAAGGCCCTCTAGAGCTTTTTGACTCATATTTTCAAGTTTCTGAACCGGAGGCGCGACTCTAAAAATAGATCTTACAATTTGTAAATAATCGTTTCTAGTTTTTCTGATATTTTCATGATCGTTTATAATCCTCTTTGCGTATGCAATTTGATTGTTAAGGTCTATGGGAAAAAAAGAAAAAAAAAAAAAAACATTCGCAAAACCCGTCAACAAGTAAAAGCAATCGAGTCGTATCGTCAGTGTCACCAGCAGAGCTTCACACAGCCGTAGTTATACTTCACTGCGCTCCGTAGCTAAAGTTTCGAGCTCTCGATAACGAGGAAACGAGGCCAGCCCCGCCGTCATTACGATTTCTCGTCCGTTCTCGATGTCGATGTAGAGAGGGCCGATCCCGAGAGAGAAAACGACAGGGCGACACCATTTGAGAAGTTGTACGCCACCAACCGGCTATCCTCTTTTGTGCCTTTGCACGCTGGTATCGCGAGTTTGTCGTTCGGACGACAGGAGAAGTGGACTCCCCTTGTTGGGCGAAGATGTCAAAGCGGATGGGTATTTTTATTTGTTTGATTTTTTCCGACCTTTCCGTTCTGTTTGTTTATTCTTGGGTCTTTACAACATTCTGATGTAACTCCAAGAGCTTTTGTGATTGTATAGGGATGCATTGTAAGGGCAGAAATACCGTAAGGTGTTTCATTTACTGTGTGAAAAAAAATATAATATGTAATATGGTGGACTTTGGTAATGAGTTATACGTATAGAAATGCTTACATAAACTATTTCACTATTATCAATGGATTTTTTTAGTGTTTTTACGGCCTAAAAAACTTTAAAAAATTTGTAAAAAAAAGTAATGTCTGACCAAACGGGGTCTATTACTACTTATTTTTTTGAAACTCCCTTGAGTTCTTACCCATTGAATCCCTATTTACATCGATTTCCTGTCAAATTGAGAATAATGTAAGTATTGCGTATTATGCAAAAGAAAATTCCAAATCTGAGGTATTCCAATTAGTGAAGTGGCGAGAAAAATCAGGCAAATTAAGCGAATCCAGCTCCTATTTCATTCATCCACGTTCGTTTTCTTTTTGCTACCCTCACCTCTTCTCTTGACTGATCTCTGACTTTCTCCCGGTTTTGTACGTTTTTTTCGGGCATTAGGAGCAAGGAGCTGAGGGAAAAAGAGCCAGGGAAGCTTTAATTGCCGCGCAACTACAGTTGAAGGCCCTCGAGACTTACGTACGTCTATCGAAGCCACGTCTTGCTGAGGCTGGAGATAAATACGGGGAGAAAAGAAAGAGAAAAGCTTTTCAGGACTCATTCGTGCCACGAATGCTGCTCGTGTGATTTGTAATATTGTCATTCAACTTTTTTATAACTATGCAAGCTCCATTTGGGTGGGATATGGAAAAGTATCGACACATTTTGCTTCAAGGCTTTATAATGATAAAAAATAAGGTTTTCTTGGAAACATGTAAAAGAAACGTTTATTATGTAGAATGAGTGTTTGAGTACACGATAAATTTTAATGATTTAAGGCTTAAAGTTATCAATTTGTGGACCACACATACAAAAAGAACGAAAATTGATTTAAGCCAACAAACGATTCACATTCGGCAAGTGCACCAATCGCAAACGTAGTGCCAAGTCTGAGACTAATTAGTGCAGTTAAAATGTCATCTGAGGTAATAAGAATATTCGATTAATAAAAAATGTATCAAGTCGACGTTTTAGTGGAATAAATTTTGATAAATAGTAATTGTCAGATATTTCAAAGTCAACTGGAATAGATTGAAACTACAATTTTATCAAAACTAATGAAACTAACCAGCTAAAAGGTACAGCTTCTTTGACAATTCCAACGTGATCTCAGAAATATGCTTCATAAATTGTACACACTCCAGCTAAAGTATCTCAATCCTCGGTGCACCTTTTTATTGACCATCTGTACAAGAGACTGCTCAGATGATTGAAAAAGCAAGAGTCTCCAATTGTTCTTAAAATATCGACTAGGACTGCTCGGCTGGATCAGGTGTACCTATTTGTTTGCTGCTGACGGGCCGACAGTTTTTTTTTGTTTTCCTGTAAGTATATACTCTTTTTCCCACTCGCTGTATCGAACTAGTACTCTCTGTCTTTCTTTCCTCCACCTCTTCAGCGCAGCGTCGAATTTTTTTTCTTCACGTCTCTCCTTTCCCATTTTATTCCACCGAATAAAAGAAAATAAAGGATCGGAGCCAGAAAAGGAGGAAAAACGGGACAGCGGTAGCTGTGGCGAGAAAAAAAGAATATACACATCCAGGAGTCGTGGCTGGATCTCGAGCAATTTAAAATAACCCAGATACACACACTGGACACGGATTTCCCCTCACTAATGGGCTACGGACACGGAATGAGAAATAGCTTACACCCTTAGATTAGATTGGATGGAAGCTGCTCTCTTTCATCCTCTCTATTTTCTTTTTTTTTTCTTTTTTTTTTTTTTTTGCATTGTCCTCGCTGCTGGCTTTGATATTTAATACCAAAAGAGCGAAAGAAATTTAAATGAAAATTAAAATAAAGCATGGGCGCGAAAGTGGGTCACATTGTACAGTTAAACAATTAATTCATGCACCTCTCGATATTTACATTCCGTCGCTAGCCGAGGTCTTGCGGCATATCCAATATTGGCACGCGCTCGGGCGCTCGCTTTAAAAGCAGATTGATCACTTGTGGTTTTTACTTATTCTGCCAACATACATCTTGTATTTATACCACCTGTACGTGCTATTGTTATACTACATCATCATCGATGGTTTAAAATCTTATGTACCCAGGAATATCTGGTAGCTATACTAATAGTACAACATAAGCCTGTTAAATATCTACTTTCACGTTTGTACGAAAAAGAAAAAAAGTATACTCTTCCCATTGTCTTGTTTAATTTTGTCAGTACGTGAATAACGTATTACCTCAACAGCAGCCGCGCTACATGATTTTCCAAACGATCTCCTCTGCACTCCCCGATGAAAACTCATTCCACCCGAGCAAACACCTCACCCCCCAAAAGCCTCTTCTACCAGCTTGAAAACACTCTGCTCTCAATTAACCGCACCACGAGGAGGCTCCCGCAAAAAGCAACCGGCGTAAAAAAAAAAGAAAAAAACGAAAAAAAGAAAAAAAAGAAAAGAAAGAAAAACCAGTTCACCAAGAGGTGCCCTATTAATCAGGACGATTAGCCCGGTAATCAATGCCGCGAGGCGTGTGCGCCAGCTCTAATCAATTCATTCAGCCGCGGATCGACGAAGAGGGGGTGGAACCAGCCGAGCGGAGCATGCATTTCGGAGCCTTAATTATTCAGCCCCTCCTCGCTCTTCTCGGCTGTTCTCCGTCTCGCGTTTCCGCCTCTCGCTCGCTTTGCTGCCGCCGTCGAGCGGCGAAGCATTAATTCGTCATTAATCCACCGAGGACTGGATCGGAATAAAACCTAAGTGCGTTTGTACACGCATATGTGTTGGCAAGAGTCGAGATGACGTGTGTTGGCACAAGTGGTTGCGGCAACCTGATTTTCGACGCGCAATTTTCCCAAGACTACGGAGCCGTTTGGAGTATCGAGAGGCTGCTGCGTGTATTATACAACTCGATGAAAAAAAGGAAAGGATCCAAAGTGACCTCGGAAGACTCTCGAATACCTCCCAGATGCTCCAATCCTCCAATCAAAGATTGTACGTTCCCGAGGTGGAATGGAAAAAAGTAAGTCAGGGGACGCTACTAGCCCACTTTCTCGAGTAGACCAGAAATCGCGGGTTCACGGCATCGGGAGTCATTGACAAATCGACGATCGATTCCCTGAAGGAGAAAAAAAAAAGCCGAAGTGATGTTACAAGAACAGCGACCACACACATGCGCGGAAGGGGGCGCTAGAAAAGATATCAGCGGAATAAACGAGGGGTAGGGGGGTGGGAGAAAACAGAGGGGTCTCGGGGGCTTTCGCGCCATATACTGTGTGTATATATGCGGTACTTTGCACCGAGCACGAGATCTTTTAGCCGGTGTGTACGTGTATGCGAGTGGCTCATGCACACGTATCGCGGGGAGGGAAAACGGGGAATGGCAGATTTATGGGAGTCGCGCACGGCATCCAGGGCCAAAGGCTCGGGTTCTTTCTTTCGACTGCGCCCACGAGAGCTGGAGGTGGAAAAAAAGGGGCTCCGACACACGAGCTAATGTCCAGCCTCGTTTCGCTCGAGCTTTTGGTTATTTCGCGCGAAATCGAATTTTCCTAGTTTTTTTTGTTTCTTTGATGTCGTGGGAAGAGGCTTTGAGATACACTTTTTTCGATCCCATTATCGCGTATTTGGTGACGGTGTAGGGTATTGTTTTGTACGTTGTCAGTGGTCTTGGTTAATTCTCTGTGCTTTTCAAACTCCTTTCAGTCCATGTGAGGATGTAACTAAAATACATGCGAGCACATCCTTACAGGACTTGTCAAGTTGATCGAAAACTTTAACTGCGTCATATTTACAAGGTCTGTACCTTTTTCCATCACCACTTGGGGGAAAAGTAAAAATACCCTTAAAACAAACCGACTACAGTATCGGTGTAACAATTGAGCTAATGCGTTGATTCAAGTTTTTTCATCGAGCACTGGCTCTTTCTCTCGAATAACTTCAAAGGGATACTATATCTACTCGGATCTCGAAAAAAAAATCACCTCTTTAGAATAACCTATCTCAATCACGACTACGTACTTGCTTCACCAGAGAAAAAAAAAGTAAACTCAACGCAAAAGAATAACCCGCAACTCAAACAAAAAAAAAATCAGTAAACTGTGTACATCACGGCCCTCAATTGATTCCCCAAAACCAACAAAAGCCCGAGTATCAGAGCAGAGAAAGGGCCCTTACGCATGAGGGATTACTCCTCGGAAATCCCCACGTAATCGCCGCATTAGCGTACTACGCGCACGTCTCATTAATTAGAGGCTGGCCCCTCATTTTCCGGACTCTTTGCCCTTCCCTCGCCACGTTGGTACACGTATCCGGCTAATCATCATTCCCTGCCACCACACTGGTTTTTGCTAACTAGCTCTCGGTGCACACAGTCTGCGCTTGTTTAGCAAAAGTTAACTTAAAAATTAACGCGTCTTTTAGTGACTGCTCTTGTAACTTTCATTTGGCTTGTCGCGATTTTCCGTCCGCCCAATCGCGCACAACAGTTTGTGAACGAGACAAAGGGAAAATAACGTACATCTTGCGTTTGAAGAATCGCCGGAAAAGCAGGACAATTAAGCCCCGGCTCCGTCAAGTCGATCGTATATCCGCAAAGTGACCAAGTAAAACGAATCGCGGATGAATTCGCGCGAGGGGGTTCTCGCCCATATGCTACACGCGTGCCCCCCTCAAAAGTAAATTGACCAAAACGTCGCGTGACACATTGGCCCGGCCGCCCCTGCAGCTGTAAAAAAAACACCGCCAGCGCACCACCTTAGCAATTTCAAACACGCCGCTGAGGTGAAAGGGGCTGTACCTTATATGTACCCACGCGCGCGCGATTCATTATTAATTTCGCTCTCCACTCTTCGCGCGGCGGGAGGGAAAAAATTGAGTCTCGCGCCGTTTGGACCTCGTCCAGCCGATGGAAGAGTGGGAGGGGGTGCTGCAGATCGAGGGAGAGCGATTGGATATTCCAGGCAGTGTTGCTCTGGCTTAATTTTAAATAGCTGGGGGACGTGTAGTTTTGCGACGTTTCAGCGATCAAATTAAGAGCGAAATTCATTGACATTTTTTTTTTCTTCAACCTTTACCTGTTAAAATGAATCCTCGTTTCTCAAATGTGTACGTTTGATGGCACCTACTGGCGCCCAATGCACGTTGCATCGTTACCGTTTTCAAGTTGAACGCATTTGCATAAAGCTGGTGTCCATCCAAGACACGGAGCGACGACTATTGTCCAAGCTGACCTAGTTGTCACGGAAGGGGGGGAGAGGCCTTGCGCCTCGCCAGAGTAACAATAAGAAAGCCCGACGAGAAGAAGCGAAGCTCTGCGGGAGTCTCGCCGGGCCGAGCCCTGCCGACAAATATATGGCACGACGACAACAACAGACCCCAACACAGGCTGCGACAAGCGCACGGGTGGAAAATTAATTCGCCGAGCAGCCGGTGCGGGGGGACAAAAGTATGTAATAATTGCGCGGGTGTTTGAAGCTCGTTTACGTGCGCTCATCCCCCGCTGATTTTTGCCCCACGCGTGTGTATAGGAAGGATGTGGGCCCACCATCGTCCTTCGAAACAATTATCACGGGTGTATGTGTAATTCCGTGGAAAATCCCCCTACCTCTCTGGCGCTCGGGTGTTCGCGCTGTACTCCCTTTCAGGGGGAATTCGTGCTCGTTTAAACGCGTACGCGCGATGTCAACCATGTGAACACTTGCAGCGGTGTTGGAATCTGCGTTTCAATTTGACACGTTCACTGGGCAAAATATTCATTCGGCCTTGCTCTTTGTGTGTCTCATGTTTTTTACTAGTCAGTGTAATCGTTGAGAACAAAGGCAAGGGGTTTTTGTGGTTTTTCGCTGGTTGGTAAATGTTAGCTATAGGAATTTCACCAATTAAATGTGACACAAATACTTACGGACGATAACACAATGTTCCTCTCATGTGGCTCAAAAATCAAGAGGTCACAAAGGATGACAACAAAATGACATATATATACTAAATTCAACAATAGCAAATCCAACAACGCGAGAGGTGTTTCGGAACCACGTATGGCGCAGCTACCCCCGTAGCGCACCGAAGCACCAGATACATTATTATCACACTCAAATGACACAACTCGACAACTTTCCTAATCCACACTCAACAAAACGAAGCAAGTAGAAAAAAAAAAAAAAATCACTAATAACAACGAATTTGTCGATTAATTATGTTAATGTAATTATAAATATCAGACGGACGCGCGCGTGCAGTGTTACCGAGTGAAACGAGCAAAAACTCGTTTCATGATGATTAACGCGGCTCTCGGTGCGAATAAATTGTATTTAAACGACAGTGGCAACAACAACCACCACCTTCCGCGCATTATAATACAACTAATAGCGTCCCCCTGTAACGTGTGCACACACACACACCGCAACCACTACTGTGGAGAGGGGAGAGGGAGGGCACACTTTAATTACCAGCTAATAAAACGAGGAGATTGAACTTTATTGTCGCCGCGCGTGGGCAAGGAAAACCGCTTACCTGCGCACACGCGCGCACCAGCAGAACGGAGAGCCCCGAAAGAAACTCTCCCAACGCACGGAGCTGTATGCACTGTGTTTTTGTTTTTTTTTTTCCTCCCTCCCTCCCATGGGGAGTGGAGATTACAGCGTTGGCCGAAATGAAACGAGCCGCGGGTAATGAAAGGCCGTGATAAAACGAAAAAGCAGAATCCCTCGATTAATGCGTGCATGAGCTCTCGCCCCCTCCCTCTCGCTGGACCGGGAGCATCGGTTATTATCCCCGAGTTTGGCGGGCAATAAAAGGCAGTTAGTAGAAAATACGGTAGCCAAGGGGTAGGCGAAAAGGGAGTTGGTGGAATCAATAGAGATTATCATTATTATTATTTTTTAATAACCCCACGGAGACGCTGGCGTACAATATCTTACCGTCCCTTTCTTTCTCGGGGCTTCGTCTTCCTCCACTGCCGAGTGGCCTTCTCTGTTATTCTTCTTGATTCTCCTCGTCGCCCCAATAAAACACGAGACTCCCGGCAATAATGCCCCTTCCTCGTCCGTGTACATATATACACCCCAACTGGGCACACGCCTCATCTTTTCTTCGACGTATACGTAAGCCCCCGACACGGCTAACCCTCCGTATCCTCCCGCGTCTCGCGTCAGCGTCTACTCCTTTTCTTTGTTTTTCTTAATCCTCATCGTCTCGGGCTCGCGCCTGACAGGATAACCCGGGGACGCTCGCCCCTTTTTCCGGAAATACTCGGTATGAGCTGTACGCGTCCGCAGCTCCGTGCTGTTTGTAAAGCGACGCGGGTTATTAGCTGCCCAGCTACGTACGGGGGTGGATACAATGTGTTTGACGGAGGGAAAAATAATAAGTCGATATTAGCGCCGAAGAGGAGCGAGTGTCGCGGGCTTTTCAAAGACACGTTATTGTTTCGGATGTTTTTCAATACTCGTACATTACTTTTTTAATACAAATACTCGTACAATGGACACAGGGGTTGTTTTTTTTTTTTTTACCTTTGGTTTCTAGTTTTTTCAAAGTTTGGATGAATCTACATGTTTTTTTTTTTTTTTTTTCTCATAACAAAAGCATTTTACACTATTTCCTTTAAATATTGTAAAAAAATGCGCAAAAAAACTGGGTCAGAGGAGCATCCACTTCATGTTTTGTTTTCGATGTCGCTCTTGTCAAACGAACAAAACGGCAATAAATACGAGCAGCAGCGTTCACCCTTTGTATTTTTCAATAAACTATTTACAAGCGTCGATCCATCAGACCATATTGCCGGGCCGTTTTATTTGTTCGACATTCGTATGTACATGACGGAACGATGGCCAATACGGAAAAAAACTCCGAGATGAGCGCACGCGATAAATATACACACTCGCCCCCGTGTTAATATATAAATACATGCTGCATTTGTATAATATGTGAAATCGACATCTGATTATTAATCGATGTTTGCCCTTGCGTGAGCACGTGTATGTATGTATATGTATATAGCCGTGCGCACACCTGCAATTTCCAAGCGCGAAAATATACTATATACTCTAGCGAACGTGATGCATTCCAGCTTGTGTACGCGCACTGGCAAGCTCCCGTGAAATAACAATCGAGCCGAGCACAATAAACTTTTTCCCCGCGTGCTTTTTAACGTTATTGCTCAAGGAGAGAACATATATATTGCATTGTATGCGCCGGGGTGTGCAAACGACGGGGCGTGTATGAGAATATCCCATCAAGTTCGAGAGTGGATATTAAATTAATGTGCAATATGATGGGTACACATACGCGTACGTACAATATAAGATCGATATGTTTGCTGGATATATACATGTAATATTAATTTATTTCAATCGTCATCGTGAATCGCCGATTGCAATATGTAATCATCGCACAAGAGGGGCGATATTCCTTTATTATTGTTATTGCAGGTGGAGTCGTGAGCTACGCAATACCAGAGCCACCGATCGAGGAGATGAGCGACACGTCGTACGACGGCACGCGAGGGTTCGGGGTCCTCTCGGGTGGCCTGGGCCGGCTGGTCGACGGAGAGACCGGAGCCGACAATTACAAGCAAGAGATCGGCCCTGGCAGAGGTGAGTCATTCTGAATCGATTCACCAAAAGCACCGTGTCTCGCGAATCGGAGTAATTAGTGGCGAAATATTCATGAAACGACACGCGTTGGGATATATCTTATTAAAATTTAACTCCTCGGCGCTTGATGCATTTTGTTTTTAGAATAGAGAGACAATAATATCGTCGTTTGTATACTGCATCAGCAGAGAGTGCAACTTGATTCGTCCCGCGTTTGCTCGTATTCTCGGTCCCGAGAGTTCGCGTGTGGTTTTAATTCGACGCGAAAGTAATCAAACGAATTATTCCTCGGTGCTGATCTTGCTGAGTATTGTTTCGTGTGTGTTGGTTTGCAGGGACTGGCTGGGTTGCCTGGATGCGTGACAAAATCACCGACGACTACGTTGACATGGACTTTAATTTCGACAATCTCCGGATTTTCAATGCTGTCCACGTGTTCACCAACAACTACTTCAAGAGGGATGTTCAGGTAAACGTCGAACGGTTGAACACCTGCCAGGTGGAGTGACAAACACATTTATTATTTATGTATACTCGTTTGTCAAGAAAAAAAAAAAAAAAATCATACGTAGATTTAGTTTTATTGCATGTGAGAATCTGGCTGTAATGACTACTTATCCAAATAAGGGCCATTTGAGACAAAATTCGAATTTTGTTGCTTCGAAAAGTTTTTGGACTTAAAATCGATCTAAAATTTTCAACTTTTATGATTTACTCTAATTTTATCAGTTTACACGGAAGAGAGAGATAGGAAAAAAAAATTTTTTTCCAAATAAAGTACCATCTTTTTGCTGTAAATGTTTGAATTCATCAGTATTCACAATATAATACTGGGAAAGTATGTTTTTGTAGTATATTTAGTGTAAAAATTTTTAAACACATTTTCAAATGCTTTGTCTTATTTGCATAATAAAATTCGACAAGTATCGCTGAATAATAAAACAAACAAAAAATCAGAAAACAGAGAAAGAGAGGGTGGAGGGAGAGTTTTGTGATGAAACGTGACCCAGTTTGAACGATGATTATCATGCATTGACGTATGTACCGCTAAGTACAAAAAAATCTGTCATTCTCATTCCACTCGTTTGGAGCAGCAAACACGGGCTGACATGGCGAGCAAAACTGACGCGTCAACGGTAAAAAACGTCAATTTTAAATAATCAGTTCCGAATTGGATTTTGGATGGACGATCGGGGACAGCTACGGGAGTGAAAGAGGGAGATCTTTTGTATTTTCGAAATTCAATAGTGACGTGAAAATCGCGTGAAATTTTATGAGTGGCGGAAGTGCGGTGGTGGCTCGATAATTTCGTTGAAATATCGGGTGACTTTTAACACGTACGATGAAATCTCTAATTGATTAAAAAAAATTCCAATTCAGCACTACCTATCGACGTTTTTTTTTTTTTCTACCTTGTATCAAAATCTTCAAAGCGTTTTCACAATATAACAATATCTTATGGGGTGAAAGACAAAAATTTTTTCACTTAGAAAGTGTATACGTAGATGTGCATGTGTTGTATGATTTTATAGAAAATATCGTGTAAGCATCATATACTTATTTTGAACGAATTTAATAAAAAACAAAGGGTCAATAAATAAATGCAAATCAATTTGTATGAAAGTACTAGTAATGGAAACCCACGAATTGCGCACTTAAAAACAAAAACTGGGTGGGTATGAAAATAGAATAAAATAAACGTATCAACGTAAAATTAGGATGAGAAGTAAACAAATGTTTCAAAGGAACGAGTGATTGAAAAAGCACTTTTTGCAATCTATGTTTATAAAATAAATGGAAATGCATTTCTCATGAAAAAAATACGGAAAAAAGAAAAACCTGCAGGAAAATAAATTTCTCCTCTCTGTATTAAAAGGTTTTCGAGCGAGCGGAAATCTGGTTCAACGAGAGTGATAATAACGGCAGCAGCAATAACGACGAAGCGCAGGCGGACTCGGTCGAGCCGAGGTATTTCGACGTTGGTAAGGATGACGATGATAAAAAGGAGGGCGAGGACGAGGAAGAGAAAAAGAGGAAGCGACTGCAGCAGGAGCCGGTCACCTACACGTACATACCGGACACGAATCTGGAGAACGCTCGCAACGTGTCCATCGGTCTGCATGGCAGGCGAGGCAAGTCCCTGAGGTTCCGGCTGTACTTTGCCGCCCGCTGGATAATGATATCCGAGATCACCTTCGACTCGTGTGAGTATATCCGTCGATCGAGAAATATCCTGCGAGCTGCATGAGAATTTTTTTTTTTTTTTTTTTTTTTTTTTTTTTTTTTTTTTTTTTTTCGTCAACGGAACATGTGGCTGGTGCATACATGGTGCAGGTATACCATAAATAGATACGCACGTGGGCGAGCGAAATCATGCTGGATTTATCTATTTTAATTGGCCGCGCAACGATTGTGCCGTGCAATTTTAATGATCAAACTTTGTTGGCCGGTGTGGCCGTGGCGTACGTGAAAAATTCTATTTTTGTTTACTATTACATAGCAAAAGCTCCGTTTTTGGAGTATTTTGTATAAATTTTATGGGTAAAATATTTCAACGAAAAGGTTCGCAAAACGTTCGAGTGCACAGTGCACTTTACCATACAGGGATGCGTATGATAAAAAAAAAAAAAAAAAAAAAAAAGTTACTCATCTTATGTTTAACTCCAGCAAATATGAAGCTTCACTTGGACTAAAATATATCCCAAACTCCCGTAATTTTCACCGAACTTGACAGGGGAGTTTGAAGTATTCCACATCCACTCGAAAAAAAAAAACTCACCCCCTGCTCCATTCGCATGCCAGCCACGACACACGGCACCAGACTCCATGTGTACATATGCAAAAAAAAAACGTCTCAAATTTAGCTCCCCGATGTTGAAAATTTACTAAATCAACAATCACCCATCTACATAATATATATATATATATATATAGATGTACTTCTCGATCTCGTTTTCCCAGGGAACCCATACGCGAACGTCAGTAGCAGCGAGGACGAGACCGCGTCCGAAATCAGCAACGAGAACGGCTCGGCCAGTGCAGCCCCGGTCAACCACGACGCGGATCTCAACTTACAAACGAGTACGTACACACACGTACCTACAACTTATCTGACGTATGTATATGCTCGTACGCGTGAGTGATGTATGCACGTGTACTCGAGCAATCAAACTTGTCGCCAAAGTACCACAAGAGAGACCGAGGGGTGGGGGGGGACTCTTCTTGTCCCCGTCCCCTCTTTGGGAAACCCTCGAGCGTATCCTACGTATACATATATATATTGGACGTATATAGTCGAGAGAGCAAACAGCGCCCAAATCGTGACGAATAATACCGCCCGGCTTCTGTTTACCCAGCTGCAGCCCCACCCACCCCCTCTGGGGGGGTTCTTTTTTTTTTTTTTTTTTTTCTTCTTCTTCTTCCTCTCGCTCCACTTTTCGCCCGAAATTTCCCATTTTCCAGCTGGTTTGGTAAATCTCACGGACGAGCAGCCTCGCCGGCTCTCGAATTACACCTTGATAGAGTCCGCCCTCGTCGCGGCCAGGGATTTCCCACCGTGTAATTTCATTACGGCATTCTTCGTCCCCGCGAAACTAGATTCACCCGCACCGACGAGCCAAAGTCGACTCGTAGACACAAGATACTATACACACCTCTCGGTGCGGGGTCTTACTTTATAATTTGGGCCTCCCCCCCTCCACCGGGGGGCAAGTTTCGCGCAACGTAAACAATTAGGTGTATTAAGTGGCAAAGTCTCGTGGCGCTGCCGAGGGAGGCCGGGCTCAACTTTCGACTCCGTAGACGAGGTACGCAAGTATATACGTGTATAGTGTGAAGGAAGGAACTGGGTTACGAGGGGGATTCTTTCAGCCGGGGAGGGGGGGAGGCTGTTGCCGGAGACTGCGACGAATCTGCTACTGCCACAGTGGAATAAATTTCCCACTCGCGCAGGGGGGAATATTGTTGGGGCTTAATTTATTTGTTTCGCCCCACCGGCTGTGCCTATATGTGTCTTCGGTATACGTACAAAACACGTGGGGATGTGCTCTCTTTTGAAGTTTGTTTGTTGACGTTGTCGAAGCAATCGTTTGGAGATTTTTTTTTTTTTTTTTTTTTATCTGTAGTAAAAAAAAGTGTGTAGAGTTCCCAAGATCCATTAATTATGATAAACGGGGGTACCTACCCTAGTGAAATAAAATTGAATAGGGTATTTTTTTTTTTTTTTTTTTTTTTTTTCAAGCATACGACTGAAATTGTAAGCTCCATTTGCGTTATCATCCCGCGCATTTTACGTTTTCGTCCATTAGGTGCAATCGCGATGTAACATATACGGAAATTATAAGGGAAAATCTGGCCAGAGAGAGGAAAAAAAGGGGGTAGGGGCGACACGCCGGCTCCGTGGCATAATTATACTTGTCTCCGATAGTGCGGCCAGCAGTAGTTCCCGCGGTATCTTTTTGGCAAGTGGATGAACAAAAAAAAGAAAGTGGTATGTGCTAGTTCTTTTATATACCTCTGGAAATCACGAGAACCGTCTCGCCTGAAATACAAGCGTAGCTTGGAAGGTGGAATGAAGATAAAAATGAAAAAACAATGCCAAAGCTCTTTTCTTTTATCTCAATGTAAATAAAATCTCTTTACTCTGAATTTACGTGATTTGCCCTTTGCTTCGGTATGAATGTACGTACTTGTCACCCACTTGTTTACAGCGATCGATTAGTCTTAAAGAAGATCTGCGATGCGTTTTTTACCACTACTTGACACGTTGATTTTTACTTCAGTCCTGAATACACCAACATTCACTACGAATTTACGAGTCAAGAGTAACCTGCTCGAAATACAATTACAATCACTCATATGTAATATCATTTGTCAAATTACAGTAACAGCGAGGGAAGAGGGCCAGGAGTACGTGGAGGTCCTCATTGGGGTTCTGACCGCGATAACTCTGCTCCTGCTGCTCGTCTTTTTCATCATCCTGTTTCTCAGCAGGCGGCAAAAGTTGCAGAGCTCGCCCACCGTTCTGAAAAACCCTTTTGGCTTCGCCATCAACATGAAGGTAAATAACGCTTCCCCTTCACTCCGGCAAACTTCTCGCTCCCAAGTAATTACATTTTAAAATCCACAAGTTTTAACAAACTGTAGGAATCCCGCAAGTAATCACAATCGCGTCGTCTCCGACTTTCTTTCGGATATTATTTTTAACCAGCCGAACGAGTATAATTTTCCGAAATGTTGAATCCACGCAACGGTAACTTCTCTACTTTAAAAGGGGCTTGTTTATTTTCCAAGATTATTACACCAAGTGTAATTAAAATAGCAATTAACTTCACGGAGAGCAATACATGATGCATCGTGTTTTTCGTTAAGATTAATCCTGTAAATGGTTCACGTGAATGTTACGCTGATGTACGTAAAAAATTTTCCATCGGATCAAATGTCATGTTTCCTTTCGATTATTCAAAATCCAAAATACCTTCTCCGATCCCCAAAATCATCGATCGATCGCAAACACGGAAAGAGTGGTAGATTGATATTCACACACCAAAAAAATTCTTCAAAAATATCGTTTCCGAGAGATTTTTCAACCCCCTAGCAGCAAAAAACTTTCCGAAGGAAAATCCCTACATCCTTATTTGCAAACCCCACCCCCTGCACTTAACCATCTCCTGCAAACAGGGTTTCCTGCTGAATTTGGCACCAGGGCGGATGCTGAGCGCCAGCGGACGCGAGACCCCGAACGACGAGGACGACGCCTGCAGCAGCGACGCCGGTGCCACAGCCGCAGTCGCTGCCGTCGAGGAGGACGAGTTCGAGATCGACACCGGAATGCTGCCCGAGGACGTGTCGAGCTTGCACGAGTCCCTTACCATGGAGCAGTTCAACTCGCCGCTCGTCGAGTCCTCGCAGTACAAGTCGACATATGCCATCGTTTCCAACACGGGTTCGTACAAATACTTGTTCATCTGTCCATTTCGTCCTTTTGTCCTTGGGCTCTTCTCGCAATCGTGTTCGAGATGAGGTGCACCAAAATTGCATCATTGGTTAAATAGTAACAAATAGAAAGAGTTTTTTTGTGTTTTTTATCGTTACTATACGGTCTTGTAGTTTTCGAAGTAGCTTTCATTCGCGTTTTTAATCATTAAATATTATGATGATAAGTACTGTCGAAAGTTGACAACAACAAATATTGAACAAATTCGACAAAACTCGTGGAATCTTCTACTCGTAGCAATCTTTGATGCTGTGGACCCTATTGAGATTTTTCGGAAATGAAATTAAAGTTGTTTAAAGTTGTTTTCAAGAGCTGTATTTGTGAAAAAAAGTAAAAAAGTGAAAAAAAAAGTTGATTTAAAATCAGGTATACTCAAAAAACGAAACTATTCTTCGTTGAAAGTATTTTTCCTTTGTTCTGGGGAATATGATGTACCGAAAATAAGATACCTACTTCCAGTGGTGTACCTTCTAAAAAATTATTCCCTTATATTTTTTAGCACCAAAAATAAATAGCAGTTACTCTATGGATTTCCTCATACACAGAGGCGAGAGAGCGCGTGCTGCACTTGATTAACTCTGCCCGTACATGTATATACATACAAAGCGGTGCCCAGTGCAGTGGACGGGACGCAGCTTTCAATTAAAAAAGCTTTCAGCGCTTTGAGTGCTTTTTATATTCGTTTATTTTATTTATTTGCTTTTATATTTCTGTACGTATGAATAATAACAATCGTTTGTCCGTACGTGCAGGACAATCCCGAATAACAATATAATAGCGCCGATCCAAACGGCAGCATCAACACGTGGTAATAAATAATATCGATAAATCGTTGAGAGAGCGCTTATATTATATTTATCCAGAGCGAACTATCATTCGCAACAGCAGCACAATGGTGAAATCCTTTCAAAATTTACAACGCAAACGGGAGGGGGGGGCGGGGAGGCGGTCTCCGGCTGTCATTTTCCTAATGGCATCAAAAACCAATCCCGAAAACTAACGCCGACAAGCGAGATCGAATAACTCGCGGAGGCGCGGTATAGCTACACGCGGCCTCTTCCGTCTCCACGTATATATGTACACGCTGACGCGACAGCCTACCGACCCAGAGAGAGAGAGAAAGCCATACCTCTCGATAAGCCATTCCGGCTGTATGCAGGGTGAGCAGCGGCGTCAAATCTCGCTCGCATAATGCGCGTTAAATCAAGCTTTCGAGATTCGTTTGCATCAACGCTCCCGCTGTACCCCGCATAATCGTAAATCTCCGCTGCGTGTGTTGTGTGTATATACATACACTACCCTCTCTATCCATCGTCTGGTTGCCGCGTATTCGCGTGTAATATGTGCGACCCCGGGCCCCTCGTATTTCCACTGCAAAAGTAGGTACACCTATAGTATATATATACGTCCCGAAGTTCATTCGTAAGCGCGGTATATAGGGAGTGAGAAGGGGGTGGTGGAACTCTCTCGACTAGGGACCTATATATATGTATACCGGTATACTTGCAACCTGGACGGATAATAAATTCCGGCACCCAGCCACACTACAACGACCGAAAGAGTAGCCTGGTGTTTTCGTGTATATATACTCTTGCAAGGCTGAAAGAGCATGATTTTTTTTTTTTCTCTCGAATGGGAGGGGATGAATTTGATTGTATTAGTACATGTTTTAATGCTATTATTAAATCAAAGGGCACAGCAAGTATCTGGTTTGATTGGGAAATTCCAATTTTTCATTAATTTTATTGACTGTTGGTCCCTTAGTCCACGTGGAAAATACTTTTAGGGTAAACTTTTCCATCCGAAGTAAAAGATTTTCCTTTCCAACATCACCACCTCTACCTATGCAACCGAGAATCGTAAAGCGTTCATTTTAGGATCAGCCTAGAGAGAAATATATGACCACCAATGATATATCTATCTCCGTCATTTTGTCCTTTCCAACAGACACACCGTGCCGGGAGCTGCACCAACAGCTCAGGGACGAGCCATTGCGGTCCTCGAAGAGCTTCGAAAGGGGCTACAACGGGAGCGGTTCCAGCACGATGGCTCGCAGCAACAACAGCCATCATCATCAGCAGCAACATCACCACCAACAGCAGCAGGACTGCCGGTCCGAGTGCGGGCTAGGACCGTCGAGTAGTCGCTCGTGCTCGCCGGCGCCGTCGTCCTCGCACTGCTCGCCCTCGGGCTTGCGGCACCACGCCCGGGAGTACTATCGCACTCTGCAGACTGGCTCGGGGCATTCCAGGCTCAGTGTGCACTCTGGTGGTACGCCCGTTCATCAGCGGAGCAACGCCGCTTCTGCTGTTGTCGAACAGCTCGAGCACTTTGGCACGCCTGGGAAACGATGGCACACCGCGCCCAAGGACAAGCACAAGGTCAGGGGGTTTTCATTGCGTTTTTTTTTTTTTTTTTTTATAATCAAACTTGTTTATATTTTGTACAATTTAGGGAGCAATAATGTTTTTGGTTGCATGGAAATGGCCATAGGTCGTGCGTGCAGTGTCACTTTACAATCAGTAGTATAGATCGATGACGGTCAGACGGCTGCGATGTTTGGGTGAATTTAGATTCGTAAGCGATAAAATTGATTTTGAAACGTTGGCTGGTCAATAAAAGTACTTCTTGATCGTTTTATAATAGAGGTTTTTTGATTTCACAGAAAAGGCTATTTTGGTACAGTGTCGTTTTAGAATCAGTAGTATAGATCGAGTACGGTCAGACGGCTGCGATGTTTGGGTGAATTTAGATTCGTGATTGATTTTAAAACGTTGGCTGGTCAAAATAAATACTGCTTGATCGTTTTAAACTACACTCTGGGACAAAAAAAAGTACGAAAATTAAAGACAGACAGATTAATTTCGTAAATTACTTGAAACGAGTAATTGTAAGGTTTCGCTCCATCGAAAAGAGTAATTAAAAAAAACTCCTCTTGCTGTTCCTCAATTCATTTACATTCATTTACTTCATTTTTTACATCAGAGTAGTGCACATCAGTAAACAACTAATTCAATGGAAAAAGTATAGTTTGTAACAGCAAGTAATTTTGCAACTCAGTATCCTTACAAACGAGACGTTGCAATAGAGCAATTAGGCCATTGAATTCGCGTAATGAGGTTTTAAAAAATATTCCACGCAAGACTGACAATAATAGAGCACGCAAAATAGAAACCAAGGCATTCATGAGGGGAAAAAAAAAAACATGAAAAATAGGTACAACCGCACACACGTTTCGCAACAATGACGCTAATGCGCAAACCAGCGCGCAATTACGTGAAAGCCCCTGGACGAGCACCGGGGAACGGGGAAGGGGAGAGAGCATTGCATTGGGCACTCCCGCTTGTTGCGGCGGAAGCTAATGCCACCCAAAACACACGCGTACACACGCGAACAGATATAAAGGGATTTTCTCGGTCTCTCTCTCTCGCCTACACGGGCGCTTATCGCAATTTGCTTCCGAATGGAGTTAGAGAGAGGGGGCCAAAGAGAAGTTCACAAAGTACGAGTCGGCCACAGAGAGAGAGAGAGAGGCTGTAGCAAAGAGCTAAGAGAACTTGCCAATAATTTACACACACGCACAAATTGTGCGGCTACTGGTTGCAGGTACCGGCACCGGTAGTCAGATGGAACATAGCGCCGAGCCAGGGCAAGCCTTACAAATGCAAGGAGATAGAGCCCGCCAACATACCCGGCCAATGTCTGCACACAATGGAGAAACTTGGTTCCGGTCATATAGGCGAGGTACATATCTAACACGATAAGCCAGCGTGCATCCGATGCCCGAGCCTAAGTATTATTATTGTTCCGCGTTGCTCCCTCTTTCCTCGCGCACAGTGTGTAAGCCATCCCCCTGTGCCGATTCCTCCGTGGGTTGCTTTTCACGAGGTACAGCCGGAAATTCCAACGCGTGCAGGTATACTCGGTTTGTCTTCTCTTCTCTGTGGGAATAACTTTTGCAGGCTTCGGAATTATTGGCGTCCGCCGGCTCATGGTTTTACGTATACCCCTCTTTGGGCTCTTTGCACAAACGGCACAGGTGTAATCCGACCGATGCACGCCGAGTTAAGTTGTAAGGCACGCCCCCGCAATATTGGATATACGCGATTATACCGTGTACAAAATTTAAATTTTACACTTTAATAAAAAAAAAAAGAAATTGTTACTCGGAAATTCAATTTGCTCGACAGAGCGCGAGCGAAGCTTGTTGTTTCCGCAATCGAATTTGATAAATGTTTTTCCCACGTTTTGTGCTGACGCGATTGCTTCTTTTTTTCAATCCAAACATTTATCAAGCGATGTGCGATGACGAAATCAAACGAACGTGTATTTACGTAATCATATATAAAAACTCTGTAATAAAAATAATAATAATACAAAATAACAGAGCGCCATGTTTTTCACTAGATCAATACGAACCTTCAAAATTTCCCTTATGTTAATTCCTAATATTTTTAATTTTTTTTATTTTGTTCAACGTATTCATGCTTTTTTAAGGATATTTTATCAATATTGAAAAGTGTAGTAGACATTGAGGAAAAAAAAATTCCAGGCGGTGGTCTGCGCGATTCTGGGCCTGTCGGACCTCCCACTGGGCCCTAAATCCGTTTCTTCGACGAGCGAGCCCCTTCGCCTCGCCGTGGCCAGGATACCCAGCACCGCGAGCGAGACGGCCCCACCGTCTCTATCTTCGTCGTCGTCGTCTTCGGAGCCCAGCGAGTCGTCCCCATCGCCGACGTCGTCGAGCATCCGCGAGCTCCGGATGCTGTCCAGTCTGGCCGACCCGAACCTCGCCCGCATCCTCGGCGTCGTATGGCCCGACTCCGGCGAGCCAACCCGGCCCTGGACGATCATCGAGTACACCGAGCTCGGCGACTTGGCCCACTACCTTCAGTACAGCGAGCCCCTCGTCGGCACCCAGAGACCCACCTGCAGCCTGAATTTCATCAGGTGCACCTCCCCCCTCACTTTGCATATAGACACGTGACCCGGTTCGGCAGGTCTCTGAATTTTTCATGCATCCCGCGCGGACGTGTAATTTCGAGCGATTTACGAGCCACCGCCGGCCCTCCCCCAAGCCTTCCTTCCTTCCTACGACAACGGCCGAATCAATTTTGCAAAGCATCCCCTCCGTGCGTGTGTGCCTCTATTGTTGGAGTTTTCGTGTATTCCAGGGTCCATTATGTGGTCCCAGTCACCGTAAACGGAAGAGCGTACGGTGACGCCGCGAAAGTCTGATTAATTTTCCGCGGGTGCATTCGCGTGCCAGGGTTCATTTAGCCGGTCGGTCCCCCTCTCTCTCTCTCGCTTTAATTCGTCCTTCGTGTGGGTAATGACTTTTCGAAAGTGTTATTGAAATCAAAAGGGGACCCGGGGAAACGTGATATTACTCGTGGCGCGCGCTAAATACGGCTATTTCGGACTCCCACGTGTCGCGTTTGGTAAACCATATAGCTTCCATGCCTCCATGCGATCGAGTACGACGCGCTCGTGTGATTATTGTGGTCGATAACTTCATTTTTTTTTTTTTTTTTTTTTCTTTTCATCCACGACGCATCAGTCAGAACTGCCTGCTGTATATGGGGGCGCAGATAGCGTCGGCGATGCGTTACCTCGAGTCGAAAAATCTCGCCCACAAGGACCTGGCGGCGAGGAATTGTCTCCTGGGCAGATGCTACACGGTCAAAGTGACGGACATAGCCATGTGCAGCGATCTGTACAAGAAGGATTACGCGGACATCGGGGGCAAAGTGCCTGTGCCCATCAGGTGGCTACCCTGGGAGAGTATACTGCTGGTAAGGTGCCATTTTTCTTACATCGACTCTTTGTCTCGGGAAATTGTTGGAGACGTGCAAAATGCAAGTTCACAACAAACTTTGAAATACGGAAGATAGCGCAGACTGGGTGCGGTTGCGACAATTTTTCACTCGACAATCAATGACCCCCTGTTCGTATGGCAGATGTCTACGAGGAAAATATTTTTTATCGTAAATTATGCATGTTTTCTACGTGTAAATACTAAAATTGTATCCTAAAGTGCAACCGTTTGGTCACAAGAGCAAGTTATGAAAAAGAAAATTTGTTACAACCGACGATACCCCAGGAAAGCTTAACTAATAGTTAACTACAGAATTTTTAATTATAATACGATAAGTTTTCATGACACAATCAATCAAAAAAATTAACTAAACATGTGTGTTTATACGTTGTAATAGTTGAGTCGAAATACTAAATAAATACCACATTATAAAAAAATCATTGAAACGATAAGTCTACCACACTGGTACCCCATCATAACCGTACCTAATGCACTATAAAAAAAAAAAAAAATCACTATTGAATAAAAATCAATAAAATAAATATTTACTTTTCACTGTTGAACAGTGATGTGGGCCTTTTCTGTCGTTAATGTCGCGCGATGGTTCACGAAACACTGTGGCATAATGTATACTCAGACGGGACCGTCACTCCTCCCTACCCTTGTCGGCCCCCAATTTTACCTTACAGTTTTACAAAAATGACGTCTGTCGCAACCGTACACCCACTCTTCCCCACATATATCGTGTTTTACGTCCATAAGTTTCTTTTCTTTCGGATATCGGATGCATTGTGCATATGCGGCACGTGAGTGCATACAGTGTTATCTGCACGAGCTTTTGAAATGCAAAGTACAGGCTTGGATTTCCCCCGACCGATAAGAAAGTTGGGGGGAGGGAAAAAAAAAAGAAACTCGATCGCGGCGAACGGGCGAGATAACACTGATTGCGCGCGAAACACGTGTGTAAGCTGTATTATATTGCGATAAACGTGTATGTATGCGCAGAGTCAAAATAAGCATCTGAGTCACTTCCTCGTCAAAACAAGCGTAAATTTTCGATTCTCGTAGTGAATAAAAATATGTTTTTTTGTTTTCGTTAGAAAATACCGATTACCGATCTTTTTATTATTAAAAAAAAAAAAAAAAAAAAAAAAAAAAAAAAAAAAAAAAAAAAAAGATCGGCAATGGGTATTCCCCGCTGTTTACCATGTGACGTCCTCTTGGTGTTTTCAGGATAGATACACGTGTTCGAGTACCGTGTGGTCTTTCGCAGTGACACTTTGGGAAGTGATGAGCTTCGCCCGGGAAAAACCATTCCAGCAATTGACGAACGAACTAGTCATCCAGAACGCGGAACTCATGTACTACGGAAGTGAATTACAAGTGAGCGTGCGCCATTGAATATTACGTGGTTGATGATAAATTATTTTATTTTGTTGACCAAACCGTCTATTTGTATGTTGAAAGGTACTACTGCCGAAACCAATGATGTGCCCGGAAAGCGTCTACAAAGTCATGTGCTCGTGCTGGAAAAGGGAGGAGTCGAGCAGGCCGAGCTTCAAGGAGATTTACACGTTTCTCAAGAGTACCACCGTGGATTATCGGCCGGGAGCATGATCGTGTACATTGATGACTGTGATATAGAAAACAACAACAAGTGTAGGAAAGATATCTACCTATATGTACGGCGACTTGACGATTCGGAGCGAATTTTATCATTGATGCCGTTTATTGTTCAGGATAGACAAAGACGACGTAATAAAAACACTGCCTCGTGGGTAATCATCCTGCAACCGTACAATCGCGCGAAAAGATATTTTAAATGACGGCAGAGACGTAGGTTGTTGGGGGTCTTGTGGTGGTCCGAGAGGAGACTGGGCTGTGCGAAATTACTGACTATTATTGTTTGATTTCGTTATGTGTATATCGGTACGACTGACGCGATTTACTTTGTTCTGGCTTGTTTGTTGTTAGTTTTACCGATTTTTATCGCACTTTTGGTAAAAATGCCTATTTTATTTTATTTATGGCCGCACGGAAAGAAATGTAGTATTAAAATTATTGGTGAATTGATGAAATGACAAAAAACGTGTATTTTCATGAACTAGGGAGTAGAATTTATCATAGGGAAGCTAACAGAGCGGGGTGTAACTAGCTTATGGATCACGAGATTTCTCGAGGGCGAGGAAATTTTGTAATCAACGTGACTGTTGACTGCGAAAGATATCAGTATAAAGTGTACAGTATGTTAGTATTAATAAGTTCATGTGTATACCAAAATGCTTCTGCAGATGAGAGTACGAGATAATTTGTAAATAGTAGTCAAAAAATTATGATTTATCTTTAAAACAATTCAATTGTTTGAACAAAATTTAGTTGTTTGTGAAATATAGTGGACAATTCGTTAGGAACCGATCGAATTGGTCATTTAATTGCATTTCAATCATGTTATTTCTTATGTAATCATAACGAAATGATTGTAACAAAAAATGGCATTATGTATTGCTTCCGTAAAGCAAAAAAAAAATGTAATATTGATTAAAATACGGCAATAAACTTTTTTATACAAATTTTTCGTACTAATAATTCATTGCACTACTCTGTTTAGTGCAGTAAGTATAATGTTTCTTCATCTCAAATAAAAATCTTGTAATTTTTACGAAAACATATTGATTACAGTCACTTGTAGATTATTTAAATTGGAGGAAGATAATGCAATGAGAAAAAATTAAGTTAAATTTCTTAACTAAAGATAATTCGGTAAGACTTCTAGATGATAACAAAAATGATGCCGCAAACTCGCTTTCATTAGACTTTGGTTTCAAGTACGCGAGTACACAATTAAGCTAAAGAAACATTGCATCAGTGTCAAATTGGAAAAATTTATTTCATCTTTAAATATGACTCAAGCAAAAATCTTGTATTCATTGAACCAATATTTGTTGAATTATTTTGCATCCAGGGAAAAAGTGAAACCCCGAAATCCAACGGTAATAGCATGAATTAAAGCTAAAAATAAAAATTGTTGTACACTGCAGTGAATTTTCTTCTCATATAACAAATGTATAAAAATAAAATTGATTTTTTTCTTACGAAATATGTACCGTTTGAATAAGTAAACCATAATTTGGTACATAAAGTAAGTAACGCATAGTTCCGGGGCCGTGGCGCTTTCTGTTGACGGAAGTGAAATGCGCTTCTCGCGAGCTCGTCTCGTTTTACCGGCAAATCGTACGCGCGTTTCTACCCTACCGGCCCGCGAATCTACTGTTTATTTTTCCGCCAAGATGACGTCAGCCGCTCGCGCGCGCGCGTGGGACGTGCGTTGGGTTTTTCGTATAAAATCACGAACCGCGCCAAGCATCGCAAGTATTCAAGCATCATACGAACATAGAGTGAGGTCAAACTAGACGAATAAAAAAAAAAAAAAAATACAATCATGAAAGGATTCGTTGTAGTTTTCGCCGCTCTTCTCGTTGTCTGCCTTGCTTCAGGTGAGTTAAAAAATTTCTTTATTGTTTATCAATAGGAGAGTAAGTTAATGACTACGAAAAAATGAACTGAGTTTTTATGAATTTCTTATTTCATCACCTCAAAATCGATAAAACTTTGAATTTTCACCTCATTTCGCAAGAAATATTTCTTATTTGATTGCGTGATAAATCGTCTACTAAGCCCTATACATAGGAAAATTACTATTAGAGCATTGACATATTTCTTTTGACAAGAAAAACTTTTTTTTTTCCTGTTGTTCAATGCCAGATTTAATAGTTCAAAACTATTTGCAGCTGTAATCGTATGTGGTTTTTTTTTTGTTTTTATGTTCAAACATTGAAGTTGACTCGTGAATTTTGTCTTGGCTGTAAATTTTTTAGGGGCCATACTTTTGAAAAAAATTTTCACCATTTTAGTCATGATAAAAAACAGAAGTGTCAAACTACGTGTCAATATTGACGAGTTTAATTCCATGGCAAACAGACATGGACAAATTTTTTTTTTTATTTTTTTTTTTTTACTTTCAAAATATTCAGAATGAGTCGTTTCTTTGTAAAATGCACTTTACTCGTACGTGAAATTTTGTTTTTATTATTACTCGTAAACACAGATTTCAACAAAAATGTTTTCCAGCAAAAAAAACAATGCTACGCATTTTTGAAGAAATAAAATTCAATTACTGTATTTAAATAACTCTTTTAATACTTGGATAAAAAAGTAGTGATAAAAAAAAACATCTGGTATCATTTTTCAGGTGAGCCAGGCAAGGTAATATTAGAAGAAGAGTGTCATTCTTCTTCTTGCATCGAAGCAAACAAATGTAGCGGTTCTGTAATGGCATCTCGAAGCTGTCCCACCAAAGGCGAAGTCTGCTGTTCCATGAGTAAGTGACCAAATCACTTCACATTTTTTATATATTATAATTGTGCAAAATTTATTTTACTTGTCTGATTGAAACAGTAAAAGCTGAAGACAAACATCGTTGCGGTCATTTTGGAGGTGTATGCATGAACAAGTGTGCCCCAACAATCCAAGTCAAGCAAGCTGATGACTGTAGCAATGGAGAAACATGTTGCGTCTTGGTTTAACTGAAAACCGTAAAAATAAAAAAGCTCGCAATAATTTGAAATAATTTAATATACTTCTCAACGTACCTGTATGTAATTAACAAAACAATCAAACTGAAACTGTAAAAGTTTCATGTATAATAACATTGGCGCTCTTAAAGATGGAGCTGTTCAAATAAAACGTTTTTTCTGGCTTACTGTACCGTGTTGAAGTTTACTTTGACAAAGACTGTTTGTCTTCTTTTACCGAACTCTTCCCACGTTCCCACTCGCGTACACGAATGTTGTGTGAAAGTTTTCCTGCAAAACTGTAAGTGCCATGCAGGTTCGAGGTCACAACTCAAATGACTCGCGAAAAAAAAAGATGTACCGAGTATCGTCTACACACATTAAATAAAAACATTTAAAAAATCCATTTATATTACCAAAGGAAGAACTAGAATATTTTTAAACTTTAATAATCAGACTTGGACACCGATTATTTTACAAGTTTTTTGAATTATAACTTTTGGCTGAAAATTAAATTTATTATTCAGCAGTAACAATATATTACAGTTTAAAAAAAAAAACATACTTTAATATTTAAAATGTACTTAATTTATTATCTAAAAAAAAAATTTTTTTTTTAATTTCGTATTATAAATTAACAGTGTTGAATAATAAAAAAATTTTTTTAATACAAGAAATGCACATTATTCGGGGAAAAAAAAATTTTTCAATAACGTCCTTAAAAATCCAAAAAACAATATTGTCCAAGTCTAATAATAATTAATGAAGCACCACTAATCATACACGAAATTCGATAAAGTTTTGATTTCACAAACTTCTTTCGATAACATTTCATAAACTGACGTAAATTAATGAGACATAAATAGTGTTTGTAAAAAGTTCCAAAGTTTCATTTACCGTTGCCTAATTTTTAATGTAATTTTATAGAAAATTTTATAAATTCAATCGATGTGGGCTAGTAGCACTAGTAGGCTAAAGCGAAAATATTGTAAATCATTTGAAATTAAATCGTATTGAGAATGGCTTCATATTCGACGGAGCATATTTTTAGACATTCCAATAAAAGATTATTATTATCGCAAAGTGCACTAGATGTCACGGCATTATTGTATCCAATAAAATTCTTAAATTATACGTGACAGAGAACCTTATAAATTCGATAATTACAGTTTTAGAGGTTGAAGTATTCGATATTATAAATTTTATTGTAATTTTAAATTTTGTTGTATTATGTTTTATAACTATTACTAAAATTTATAATTTTATTGAGCAGGTCTTTCCAATTAGAGTCACATTGATTAATAATTTTTCAATTAGGGCATTAATATAATGATTCAAAACACTAATTGCTTTACTTTATTATTTAAAATAAATTGGGTAACGTTAAAATCCTTAATAATAGACAGTATAACAATCAGTTAATGTACACATATTCTGCACTTTCGTCAGAGTAACAGAGGAACGAATAATTATTTTTCATTCATTTTTCCTAAATTTCGAAATAATTTTATAAAATTAAATGTTCTCGATCAATATTGGCTTATAATTTTTAAAAACTGATAAACAGACGGAAATAGGTGTTAACTGTACAAATTAAACGTGTTTACTTTCATCAGAACAGCAATGACGTGCTGAATGATTTTAACGTTCATTATTAACGTTATTATTGTTAATGTTGATTTTAAAGCTGTACGAGAACTCAAAAACGAAGAACCTAGAAATAAAAATTATTTTTGTTGGGTTTTCCACACTGATACGAACTAAAAGTTATCAAGTAAATTTTATACAAAATGTTTTTTTTTTCTTGCAAGATTTGAAACAAGAAACGAGGCAACAGTACGAGTTGAACCCCCTCGAAAAAAGAAACCACAACCTCTATATAACAATTGCCATCAGACCAGCAAAGAAAAAAAAAAAAAAAAAAAAAAAAAAGGAAGGAAAAATTTTGCAAACGCAACATTGAAAAGGGAGCAAAGAAGAAAAAGAAGCGAAGGCAGCGGCAAAAAGAGTCCAGAGAAAGAAAAGGATGTACGACTGATACGAGTAAGCCAAAAGGGCTTGTTCCTCGTCTCTTTCTCTCTCGCTATATACGGTATATGGTCCACAAGGGTAAAGTATATCGGCTCTCTCTATCTCGACACTGGCCCGAGGCGTTGCGCAGGCAGATGCCGAGGTACAGACGCTCCAGTGGCCCAGGGCCATCCGCGCAAAATCATGCACCGGCGAAAGAGAGATAGGAAGGCCGCCGTTGCGACGGCGTCCGTGCGTATAAATGTATATACAGACGGAGTAAAGGAAAGGTGGACGGGAGTGGGACATATACACGTATACATATATACACACGGGGGGCTTGGATGGCCCGCGGCCTCACCGGTCGAGAGAAGGTGGAGCACACCACGCAAGGATCTAAAGAGGACCCCTCGGGCGCGAGATATATATACTCTACACGCGTGCGTCTGCGTATATTTATATTGCATTTATTTATACAACAACTATCGGCCTTTGCGTTTTCCACCCTCATTTTATCATTATTTTTATTATTTCTTTTTTCTTTTTTTTTTTTTTTTTTTTTCCTCCTCTTTGTACGTATTCGTTCGTTTTACTCCCAGCAGGCATTGCTTGATAACAGTACAAGCATATAATTTCTATTGGCATTTTGGTATCTGCTGTCCGATCGAAGAGCGCGCACGTTGTTATTTTGAACAAATAGTCACGTATATTTACCGCACATCAGGTATATACGTATGGACGTGCACATGCAGTATGTATACAAATAATTTTGCGCGATCGATTGCAATACTATACGTGTACGTACGTCAACTTGAGTATTTAAATCTCCCACATGTGCTAGTAAATAACAACTTACCCATGATAAATTTGCATTTGTACATCTTTGAGCTGAATGGAAATGACAGAAGCACTCATTAATTACCACTTTACTATTTTATATTTATTTAGGACAAAGACACGGAATGATTATGCCAAAGTCCAACGGGAAAAATGGTATATAAAAAAATGCAATTGGAGTAAAACTGAGAAAATGAATGGAACCTATTTATCTCAACGCTATAAATTCGCATTTTTATTATTAAAATTGTTTCTATGATAAATAATACAATGATCGTGTTATTTACTGTAAAAAATGATAATAATGATAATAATAAGAACCATAAAAAAATTTACTTACCTCTTTGACTTTGTGCATTTTTCTTACCAAAAAAAAAAAGTATATGGAATTGCGGCTTTTATTTATTTGATAAGAGTTTAAAACATCTATGATTTTACTATAAAAAAAAGGGTTAGTAATATCCGGTTGTACAAAAAAAATTTTCTCTTGAAGTTTATTTAATTGTTAAATTGTTAAATTATAAATTTTTTTCTACTTTACTACACAATTTGGTGTGTAAAAGAAATAAATCCAAAAATCGATTGGCACGAAAAACTTCATTTTTATGAAAATGTCACGTGTACCTTTTTTCTCCGTTAGATAGCAGAATAAGTCACGGACACAAAAATATGAGTAGTTGGTGTATATTTATATTTATTAAACCGTAGAGTTAATGTTTTTTGTTTATTTCTTATGGACTAAAATATTGATAAGATCGAATTATTGATGATGAGGACAGAAGAGGTTAATTAAAAATATATTGACGACAAATGGTTGTTAAAATGGTATTTTTATGCAAATAAAATACCAATAAAAGTTCATCAATTAAAAATTAGTTGTAAAGACAAAACAAAAGCAATATTATAAGCCTTATCAGAAATTTTGTTTATAATCAAAATATAATGGAGCCCTTAATGAGATGGCAAATCGCACTCGGCCAACGATGGATCAACAGGTGGCGGATGCATCTAATCAACCGCAATCGATCAACCTGAGGGTTTTATTTATTTCTTGCATCTTTATAACTAAATAGTAAATGATCCTGAAATTTATTTCAAGTACAATTACATTAATTTACCAACTTCCAAATGTTCGTTGAAATTAAACGTTTACTTAAACAAACAAACAAAAATTGATTGCTTATTGATCAGACGCATCCTCCACTACCTGTTGATCCATGACTTGCCGATGCTCCTCCAGTAAACATCCCCAACAAGGTAGGTAATATTACCATTTTGTTTTTTATTCATGGGTACTTTAGGTTAAACCTAAATGACACCTGGTAATCTACATCGAAAAGTATTCATAAGCAACAGGTTTTAATGATCAAAAAAGGGTAGTCCTTTTCTTGTGTTATTGTGCCATCCCTATCCTACGTATTTATTATTGTCCTTCATCAATTTGCCCTGTGATCCGTAGCGTAGCTCAAAATTTTTCGTTCTTACATATAGCTATGGAAAATAAGCCGCAAAAAAGACGCTGTACATCAATAGTACGACGACGAAGTTCGAGTGCATGTAATATACTTACTGATGAAGGTTCAGGTCGAGGGAGATACAGTGTGGGGATGTCGGAGATACGAACAGGAGGGAAGAAACGCAACTGAAGGCAAACCAGAGCAGTGAACGAGGCAGGATGGAGGAGAAGCAAAGGCCCAAGGGTATCTTATGGCAGCGAAACAATGCACGCCTCGGGGACGGCAGCAGTGGTGGACCCAACTTCCCTTCGTTTTTATCATCTGCTTTTATTTTTGTCCCTCTTTTTTTTCGCCCACCCTGTTTTGTTTACGTCCCTCTTCTTTGGCCCGCACATACATTCGTCCGCTTATCTTTTTTTTTTTTTTTTTTTTTTTTTTTTCATAGCAATCCCCTCTCGATTATCCTTTAGGCATGTATAGACCCCATAATTCATCTTGGGTGTGACACTTTGATTCGTTCACTGGATTTGGATTCTTTTCGAGCTACTTTTATCACAATTGTTGCGAATCAACGGCATCACCTATACTGTCAATGATATGCCCCGTACTCTCATCAGAAGTGTTGTACGTAAATATTGTAACGCGTTTCAAAGTATACAAATATATGTAGCCAAAAATGTTTAACAAACCTATTTTACATCCGAATTTGGATTTTATAGTTAAGACGATTTCTTTACTTTGGCTTACCAAACTGAGATAGTATCTTTTTAAACTCGAAATCGATGCGCTACTAATTTTTTACTCGTAATCAAAGTGACATCAGATCACCCGGAGTATTGATAGGTGTAAGCTCGAAAAAATCTATGCTCCAAAATAACCAAAACACGAGGAAGCATATCTTCTACCTGTAAAAATTTTCATTTAACAGGTGCCCATTTGAAACGAATTGCACAGTATCCTGATCGACTAACCACATCAGTCCGTAGTTAAAGAAAAACTAATGTCGATAGAAACTGTCCCAGCAACACTTTCATCCCTAGCCCGCACCAACAATATATCTTCAAACGAGTTTGTTCGGTAAAAAAAAATGAAAAAAGATCCAAAATTTGTTTTACTATACGAGTTACCATCGGCACCTCGGCTCTCCTCGTTTCTCCGGCGCTCTTTATGTCCCTCTTCTCTCTGTCTGTCTTCCTTGTTCCTAAGAGGCAGTAACGATGCCCCGAGGCTCCACACCGCGGCAAAGCCGGGCCTCAACGGGCAGAATGAGAAAGAGAGCGTGGGGCTCCGCAGCTTCGAGGTAACGATAAGCAACGAAATGAAATATTAATGAAGTGGGGGGTACACACGGCCGGAGAGCTCTCGCACGTGTACGCAAGAGAGATAGCCCAAAGTACCCCGAGGGCCTACGTTGGTTTTCAAACTCCGAGCTGGCCCCGGGCGCCCTCGTCCCTTTTTTCCTCCGCCATCCATCCGTACGTCTCTCCTCGCGGGCATCTCTTTTTTTTTTTCCTCACCACCCGAGCCTCGTGTCATTCCGTCCCTTTATCTCCTTCCGAGGCGCGCTCGCGTCATCGGATCATCGACAAAGAGTACCAGTTGGAACCGATTTTTTTTTTTTCCCCTTCATCTGCATGTCGATTAGAACGGTTTACTCAATTTTTCGGCGAGTCGTGGGTAACACGGGACCGTCGAGTTATGCCGTCACGAAACTCATGAAGCACACAAAGATTGCACGCTCATCCCGCAATGGAGAAGAAGAAGGGTAGGAAATCAGGGCCACCGGCAAAAAAGAAGGATTCACCTATACGTATACCTATACCTGTATAAACCGCGAATCTGCGATGGATCTCTAATCGGCTCCCACGACCAGCTACACCGCGTCCCGTGGGGTCACGCGTGCGCGTGCATTATTTTATACGCGAGGGTCGCCGCGGGTGGCACGTATACATATACCCGTACGAAGCATGAGCGCGCGTACACATACGTAAAGGGCCAATTTGGCGCTCGCGGTGCAGTGGGTGGCTGATGGGAAATGGGTATAAAGAGGGAGAGAGGACGAGCGCGAAACTGTGTGTTTTCGCGCGATGCTCGGGAAAATCGGCAGCGCCTCCGGCTGGATTTTCACCTATACGCGTGTATACATACGTGCACAGCTGTACGTACGGAAGAGTGGCCCGCGCGGGACGTGGAGTTTTGAGGGTGTGCGCGAGATGGGTTCGATTGAGAAAATCGAAGCGATACGTGTCGGGTGAGGGCTTGTACGAGCGTGCGCTCCTCGTTTGCTCGCGAGGCTTGAAATTGCCGAACGTGGGAAGGAGGCGGAGGGGGGCAATTGGCCTCGTTTTGGAGCTCGCAAAGTGGGAACGCGGAGGTTAATTCAGGGGGGATGGATGTTTGCGATGACGTTTTTCGAGCAATGGGGAACCACCAAGAGTGCAAATTTTGGATAATCGGTAGTCAACATTTCAAGAGAAACAAAAGAGTTGGTTTCCCTTTTTTTACATCGGAAAACCAATCGGTCTCAAGGTGTTCTTCTTCTTTGCTCGGCCCAACCAACTTGTTTACAATTTCTGCAAAGCAACACTATAAGAGGGGGTCGTCTCGCGTCTCGGCTGACCAGAAAGCATCGGGAAAAAACCGAGATAATTTTTCTCGGTAACCGTAGTCATTACGAGGTGCGAGAGTGGCCGGAAAAATTATCGCACCTCGATGTAATTGGCAGGCGCAGCGAGCGGGAGTAGCGAGAAACGACACCAAGCTCTTTCCCGCTCATTGGGCAGAATTGTTAAGGGGTGGCCGTAAAAAATGAACTGAATCTCGGATGGATGCTCGTAAAAAGACGGTCCTTTGCTGATGTGGGAATAACAGGGAATCGTTTTTCCTCCCTAGCGGGGAGGACCGTAGAGCCGTGAAAGACGAGCGTCACAGGGAACTCGGAAAAGCGTGGGTCCCTCTCGAGAAAATCGCCGTGTGTGGCTCGTGTCGAAACGTCAATCAACGAGCCCACCCCTTCTCTCTCTTTGTTGTATAATGCGTAATAAATGGCTCCATTCGTCAGCCCGCGGTCAGGCGCGAGAAGAAAAGGCACTACGAGCCAAATGATGAATTTCGTCGGTAAGTGTCTTCGATGGTTGGGAGAGCGCGGTTGGGACTTACAATTGACGATTTATAGCAACTCGACTATATTTTTTGTCTTCTTCCTTTATTAACGTGGCTGCTCGCGACGATGCAAAAATAAATCAACTTCAGTCTTCCGTAATCAAGTGTTACGAGTACATAATATATAATGAAACATTGAAATAAAATAAACAGGCCTCGAATGCACGCAAATAACACTTGGAAGAGGAAAAAGGTAACTGCAGTGTAGCAAAAAGTGGAAATGAAGAAAACCATCCAGTCTTAGGTCCTCTGCACGGTGAACTCGTCCTCGAGGTTGCAGCAAACGTCGCAGCCGTCACTGGGCGACTTGAAGCACTTGTAGCACAGCTGCCTGACCCGCCTGACCACGCGGTCCTCGGAAGCGAACAGGGTTTGGACGTCAGTGACGAAGGGCGAGTCCTCGCTGTCCGAATTGTCGAGTCTCAGGGCCAAGTTTCGGGGAGTGCCGGTCGGGTCCCAAGCCGCCTCGAGGAGCTCCGACGCAGGCACTCGGCCGCAGCATATGCACCAGAGGGCCGCGATGCTCCGCGACGACCCCAACAGCTTCGACAACCCGCCGACCCCGACTTTGGGACACCGCCGCACTTCCAGGAGCCGCAGGTTCACCAAGCCGCCCAGGGCCCCGTCGGTTGTACCTTCGAGCGCGTTCAAGGACAGCCACCGCAGCTCCGGCAAGCCTCCGATACTCGCGATACCGGCATCCGTCAAACACGTGGAATCTGAAACCCAGGGGGGGTGAGTTCACTCGTAACTGGAGTAAAAGGATACAGAAGGGGGGGGGAGGAAAAACTCACTGGACAGCTGTAAGCTCTTGAGCTTCGTGCAGTTGGCGGCGACGATCGCGAGGAACTTGTCGTTCACGATGATGTCCCCGTCGACGTGGAGTTTCTCCAGGTTTTTGAATGCAGCCACGAACGAGTGATCTATGTACTCCCTACGGTTATCGTAAAACTTGAGGTACAGGTGCTCGACGCTCGCCGCGTTTTGACGAACCGCCTCCAGAACGCGGTCCATGCACGCCTGGTCGTCCTCCACGGCAACCCGCGTCAGGTTCAAGATGCGGATGTTTCCGAAGCCCTCCAGTGCCTAAAAAGTAGGGCAAAATATCACATTGAATCCCCGTGCAACCCTAACCCACAGAAGGCATGTGGTCAAAGAGTAGGTATACAACTGGCGATGGGTTGGCGAATCGGTAAAACTTGTTGGAAGGGGTATATAATAATGGTAATGAGCAACGTACGTCTATGAGGTGCTGGGGTTCGCCGACTTGATTGTCGACAAAGTGAAACTCCCGCAGCGCCTCGGGGTTCAGAGCCAGGAGGCAGGTGCCATTGATGCGGCAGCCCTCGAGCCGGACGTGTCTCAAGTTCCTGTTATTGCTGAAGAGAAGGGCCAGGATGGGCTCGAAATTTTCGGCCACGCGAACGGCAAAGTGCGTAAGGTTGGAGTAGTGCGAGGCCACGTACTCGAGGGTGCAGTCTTGGAACGGCTCGCCGGCGTCGATGGACCGCACATTCGGGCAGAGCTCGCGGATCAGGGTGAAGACGAACTTGCACGACTTGACGCGAACGTTGCTGTCTGGGAGGCCGCTCTTTTGGACGACGTTGGACAAGCTCACGTGGACCAAGTATCGGCCGCAGATCTCGAGGAGCTTTTTGAGCACGTGGCGGTTAACTATGAAGCGGCTCTCGCTTCTCAGGCCCCAGAAGTCACGGCGTAAGCTCAGAGTTTTCGTCTTTTGCCACGAGAGCTCGCCCAGTGTCTTCCAGCGCTTGCACACTACAGCGGCAAAGGGATTACATCATTGTTGGCTTTTTTTTTTTTTTAGATGGTGATTCCCTTTGTACAAACCTCTGTAGGATCTAAATCGGTCCAGGACAGGCAAGTAAGACAGGATTTCGATCACGCAGTCGTCGTTCAAGTCCTCTATACTCGTAACCATCTCTCCGGGAAACTGCTCGTTTTTCTCTGTATCTAAAAAGGAAAATGAACATCGATATGGTTAACATTTATATGTATATGTACAACATCTCGGTATATTACAGTATATATATATGTGGTTTGAGTATATAGCCTATGTGTATTTGACTGAAACGTGGAGAGAAATCGTGTGTATAATTATATACTTGATTGATTCGTCTGACCTCATGCGAGCAGTATCTACTTACTTCGGGATGTTAAGGTGGGGTCCGAAAGATAAAAGTAGGTGCATCCGAAAAATCGTGAAAATAAATGAATTTCAAAATGCAAAAGTGATTTTTTTTTTTGTTGTTATTCACACCTCCTTTCAGGTTTTTTAATTGGTAAACAAAATCACGTGCGTAAGTACCCTTTTGCCATCAAGAGCCAAATAAACCATGTAATTTATACGTGCGCAAGGAACGAGGGGGCGATAAGTGGAGAAAGAAAAGGCAAGTTGCGAGAGGAAAAGAAAGAGCGTCACCTTGCCATTGTGGGCATTCATAATAACAATCCGCACACATACACGAAGCGACTCTCGCGATTCTCTCACGACCTTTTCAATGCCGGCCGTTTTAATGGCTGCCTGTATAAAACAAGCCTATTGCTCGCAAAGGTGCCTTAGGGGCCCATCGTCTTCTCTCCCCTACCCCCTACTGCCACCCTTTCTTTCATTATTTTTTTTATTTTTTTTTTTTTTATTTATTTTTTTTTTTTTTATTACGAGCTGGTCCCCTCGAGAGGCCTCAATGTATATGCACGCGTACACAAACATTGGCACTCCGTGTGCAAGAATTTTACGGGCCCCAGGCCAAATCTCTCGTAAAACCCTTTCCTTTCTCTTGTTTACCGGTATACCCGCTATCTCCTTGGGGTCCATCTCGAGTAAAGGAAAAAGAAAAAAAAAGGAGTTGTATGGATTTGCCTGAGGTACAGGCGTGAGTGCAGAACAAACGAACGAAACGTGTCCACACAACGACCGTTTCACGATTACCCGCATTTTTTTTTTTTTTTTTTTTTTTTATTGTAAGCCGTGTGGAGTATCTTCATTTTTTTAAACTTTACACTATTGCAACACGTTACTCCCAAACTAAGCATGCGGACTTTAATGTAATCAAAAAAAAAAAAGAAAAGAAAAGAAGGAATCCAAAGAGATAACACATCCGGTCTCGAGATAGATCGTCGAAGGAACACCAAGAGATCGACAACGGGCGATTAGGGAGCCCAACTTTTTAAATCCCCGCGCCGCGTCCACCCAACCACCACCAAGTTCTCTCTCTCTCTCTCTGATCCCCGCATGACGCCCATGCAACTCCCCGAGGACACGTGCTCTTTTCAGCATGCGTCGACTCTCCTTCCTTCCTCCTTTGTACCTCCCACCTCCTCACAACCCCCCCTACCCGTACTTATACGTATCTTCCGCGTTCGCGGGCACCCATACACATCCCATGGACCCAAGGGTCCGGCGGCCCTGCACGACCCGTGCAACGACGCGTGGGCTCGTATACGTTTAACCTCCACCCCTTCCGAGGCGCAAAGTCGATCACCCACGCATCCGTGGCCCGAACGCGCATTACCATACGCTATGAATCATTTTGAGGAGATGAGCCGGTCCACCACCCCCACCCCACCCCCTTCGTTTTTTCGCCCCCCGGGCCCGTCTCTCTCGCTCGCTCGGCTCTTCTCACGCGCCCACCCCGCTTTCGACTAGCTCTCTCTCTCTCTTTCTCTTTCTCTCGCGGCTCTTCCTCTCCTCCTTTCGTCTCGTTTGCCGCGTGAGACACTTGTGCCGGTGAACGAGCGAACAATGAAAAAGCGCCGCTCCCCTTGGCTCTTTATTACGGCTGATGGAGTGTGTGTGTGTGTACCTCGGGTGTTTTCTTCTTTTCTCTGTGAATTTGCGTTTTACGTGTATACACATTATACGGGTACCTATATACATTTTTCATACATCGAAATTGTGCAGTAATTGCGAGTAAAAATTGAAAAAAAAAAAAAAAAAATTTATTCGAGAGAAAAATCTTTTTAAGCTTGCATCAGTCTAAAAAGAGGAGCATTACGAGAGAGGGAGAACAAGAAAACAAAAAGAGTATACCTTGAGAAAGAAAGGCCCGCGATCGACTCCCATAGTAAATGGCCGTGGGATGCGCTTAGGGCCCAAACTCCCATATCATCCTCCTCCTCCCATATCCGTGAACCTACGTGTGCTAAAAGAGCCCGAGAGCCGCCTCCTCTTTTTTCGTCAATGGCAGCGCTGTACGCTTATTAGGTCGACGTTTTCGCTGCGAGGGGGTAACGAAAGAGAGGCGCACGAGAGGGTCTGTACGCGAAGGATGAACTTCGCGTGACAGGGCTATGGGTTGTTTTTTTTAATTTTTTATTATTATTTTCAACCACGAGATAAAGAAAAAAATAGGAAAAAAAGAGAACTTTTTTGTAAAAATAACTTTTAAATGTATGCCGAGTTGTTGGTATCCGTACAAACAACAAAAAAAAAACAAAAGCTAACGTAACGGAGCCTCTTTAAAAGCTCAGCTTCTGAAAAAGAAACCATCAGCTGCCTTGAAAAAAAAAGAAAAGAAAAATTGTAGCAGCTAGTCGAGTTCCTGCGCGTATGAAATTACAGGCTACTCGGGCCCGGAGAAAGAGAGAGAGAGAGATAAGATAAAAGGAAGGAACACGATCCATTTGCTCATCACAGCTTATATATATATACTCATGTTGGAGCATTGGCGAGTGCTGGAGAGAGAGAAAGAGAGGGGTGTAGGGGAGGCTGACGAGCCGGTGACTACCGAGATACGCGGGCTCTTAATTAATCACCAGATCGTAATTAGTAACGTATACCCGGCTGCTCAACCAATACCGGCGAGTGGTGTAAGTAAAGGGACGTATAATATGCTCGTGCAAAATTCAATGAGGCCGGCTTATCCACCGACGCACAAATGGTAGGGAGGGGGGGGGGGAGACAAAGGATACCGATATCATGTGCGTATCGGTATATGAATGGATATTAATTACCGGCCTTTACTATATTCCATATAGGCCTTTTTAACTCTCGTATATACTTGCTTTATTTGCGGTGTACATCTACGTGCAGTATCGGAGGCATGGGGGGAACATTGCGTTGAGAGGAGCGGTACGAAGGGTGAAAGTCAAGCTAAATTAATCGCGCGGAGGGATATAGCTGTCTGGCACCACCGATTTGCATAACGTTCAATAGTACTATCGATCGGCTGGGCGCAGAGTAATGCAGAAAAGCGTGCGAGTGCCGGCAGCAATTTTCGAATTATTAGCAGTAAAATAAAAAATGATTGTCGAGTCGGACGGTGGTGCCGCGAAAAGTCATCGTTGGCTGTCGAAACGGCTCTCCTCGAATAAGCCTCGGTTCATCGATTTTGCGCGCCGGCGGGATCGACAAAGTTCGTGACTAAACGAGCGATGTACGTATGTATGTTTTTGGGCCGTTGAAAAATAAAAAAATACTATTCCGAGATGATTCCTTTGTGATAATCACTTTTTTTTTAGCTCTTGTCTGCTTTTGTGGTTATTGCTTTTCCCCCCAATAACCCAAACACCCAACTAAATTAAACTGGATGATGATGATGATGCGGGTGCGGTATTTGCGCAGAGAAAATTAATAGCCGGTGCAACGGGTAAATAACAGTACACCTACGCGCTATTTCATCAAAGAGTGAAGTTTTGCTGGCCATCGACCACGACCACGAGTACATATATACAAGGGATGAAGCTATACATAATCGAGCTTATTTAACTCGCACCGCGTAAAAACACGTGAGTTGGCGTGTAAAATCTATTACCCGCACCATTACTGGCGAATAAGTGAGCATCTCTTATCTCCTTTGCGACCGCAGACCCCAGTACTGCGAAAACAATCGAGCTGACCTGCGCTGCAGCCGCAGCACAGTTAATCCCAATATCTTTCGTGCGCAAACACTCGTAAAAACAATTACGGTACGGACCCAAACTCGCTCTGTGTAACCGGTGCGATGGAACCAAAAAAAAGGTGGGGGGGCGGGAGAGAAGAGGGATAAATGAAAAGGGGGTGTTTGAGCCGCGGAGGAGGGGGAAAAGAAGGAGGATCCGGGAGGGGTGTCCTCCGCCCGCGGCTGCGACGCGACCCGCTTCAAAGTCACGTATTTACGCGACGGCGGTGGTGTTGGCGACGTATGTATATCCCTCTCTGTGTCGTATATTATGTACGAAACGAAAGGATGCACTCCGAAGCAGTTGCTCTCGCGGTTCTTGGAAAACGGGGAGGAGGAAGGGACAGAGGGAAAATGAGCGCCCCCGCGAAATAGCTACGAGAGTATTTGTGAGATTTTGACTGTGCGTTGTATAAAACATTTTTTTTTTTTTTCAACTACTCTATACGGTAAAGCTACGTTTCAGAGCCTAACGTGAATCATTACTGCCCTGTACAACTATGATTAAAATAATGTACGTATGCACGCAAATTCAAGGGGACAAAGGGAAAGGTGCGCACTTAAAAATATACCTATAGGTATACGTGGAAGCCCCGCAGCCTCATTTCTCTTCTTCCTCCTCCTTCGCTTTCGCGGACTGTGTCTCTCTCTCTGTCTCCCCCGGGGCAACTTGTGCCCGCTATATTTTCTCTCTGTATATATAATGTACTCGCACATGTAGCGCGGGAGGATACGAAAAACATCGCATTATTTTCTTCTATGTCTCCTTCTCGCGCTTGTAAACAATTTTTTATACGTATAAACGAGTGAAAAAGAGAGAGAGATAGATAGATACACGCTTACCTTTGAGGGGGAAGTCCTCAGAGATGTATTTTTTTTTTTCGTCATTACGAACACTTTGTAATCACGTTAGTTTTTCGTTGGTTTTTGCTTGTTTCTGGATTTTTTCCGACAACCAAAACCCTCACTCTTTGGGTTTTGTTGCGATTCGTACGAAAAATATTCTTATCAAGTTCACGTGCTGGTGATATTGAAGATACGGTATTGAGAAAAAATTAGACTTTACAAGCATTTTATCGTAGTTGATAACCAAGCGATTTTTATCTCGCGTCGGATCGATGAGATTAAATGTGTACGATTACGTATACACATGTGTTTTTAATAATTGATGATTGCAACTTAGTTTCCGCGCAATTAACCAACGTTTCACTGGAAATAATTTTTTTTACAATATATTGTGTACTTGGTAAGTAACAAAATTTTATCATAAATTTTATAAGTATTAATTTGATCGCACGTACGCAATTATCCAAATCAGCATCACGCAGATGTTGAAAAAATTATAAAGTTGACAAGACTTTGTTATAACAGAGCAGATCAAAGCTCGAGTTTCTCTCTCTCTTCCCCCTTTCTCTCTGCTACCTGCGGTAGCGGGGATATTGCTAAGTTAGACAATTTATTATTTGTCAGATTTATCGGTGCGTATAAATTGATTTGCCTTATATGAGAGACTTGCAATCTGCGAGTATATAGCGATTGTTGCTGCCGAGAGTGCCCAAGCGATACCGTCCTCCGTACTTCAGTGATTACGCGAGCTTCGTGTAAGTTGTTTGTCGAAATAGACATATTTTTTTTTTTTTTACTCTGTAAAGCGGTGAAGTATGATGTGCTAATTTTTATTTTAGTAGTGCCAAGTGGTTATTGAAATTATTTGAATATAATACACCAGTGACAAGTCGGTAAGGAGTACGTAGAGAAAGGGCAAGTTAAAGTGTCGATAGTTGTAGAAATTATCACTACAAAGAACAGTTGTGGTTTTTCTCGATATCATTTGCACGCTTGAATAAGTGAGTTTAAGTTATTAATTAGTTGTTTTTTACCTATTCAAATTCATGAACTAAATCTCGAAAGTGTGTTACTTCAAGTGAAGTCTTGAAAAACGAAAAGCATTAACTTGAATATAGTGTTAAACTCGATTTTTCACAATATTGGTCAAGTCTTTTGTTTTATAGTAAAAAAATGAAGATAATAAGTTTGTTCTCTTGCGTTGACAAGTATAAGTACGCGATAAGGGTACCATTGATGGATGATGGAAATGAGATATAACCTTTTTTACGTAGTTTGAATTGAAAAAAGAAAAGTTTTTATCTCTTCTTAAGTATGTGTTTAAAGCGTTTACAACACTTCATATTGAAAAGTTTAAGTCAATTTTCAAAAAAGTATCTCACACACGCATATCGTGGGATATAATAATGGGGTGAACTCTGTCGAGTGGCAAAAAGCTTAGACTTCAACTTAACTCTTATATACATGTGTAAAGTAAGCGAAAGAAATTTCGGATTGACGTAACGAAAAGCTTCAAGTTAATCACGGTAAAGGTAGATTTCAACGCTCGACTTGACGAAAAACTGAATTCCACGTGTACAGTTACTCTTTGAAACCTCCTATCCCGGTGACCACGTGACACATAGTCAACATAATTAATTTTTTTTTCCAGCATGGGACCCTCGGTCGGAAGATCAGCGCGGCTGGTAGCACTGGCGTGGTGTCTCCTCTTCGTCGTCTCCCGGCAGCCAAGCTCGGCCCGCATCCTGAAAAAATGCGACGCCGCGAGCGAGCTCCGCCGGTCGAAGGTGATCAACAAGTCGTTCATCGCCCACCTGGTCTGCGTGATGCAGCACGAGAGCAAATTCAACACCTCGCTGATACGGGGCCCGGGCAGCAAGTCCAGCTACTCGTACGGCGTCTTCCAGATAAGCAGCGACAAGTGGTGCAGCCGTTACCGCGTCGGCGGCGAGTGCCAGAAAAAATGCGACGACTTTGCCAACGACGACATCCAGGACGACATCGTATGCGCCGACAAGATCTTCAAGATGGAGGGGCTCAAGCACTGGCCCGGCTGGGAGAGGAACTGCAAAAACGGCCCCTTGCCGAACTTGAACGACTGCAAGGCCACCAGGACTAAGGAGGACGAAGACGAGGACTATTTTCCGGTGGACGAGCCGGAGGACGAGGACTACGCCGAGGAGCTGAGACTTATGTTTCGTTCGTTGCTCTAACCGAGCGGTCTCTGTGAAAATTATTCGTGTACGAGCTTGGCGAGCCAAAGAATATTGAAATACATGTATACAACCGATACTTGTACCCTAAAGCGTTTTTATCTCCCCTACGGAGGAAAAAAAGGCCCCAAAATTCCCACTTTTCCTCGGGTCACCTACTTATTTCCGAATGAAAACGAGCGGGGTATCGGTAAGTCGAAATATTAGGCTCCCGCAATCGTCCGTTCCCACAGCCGATCGGCTCACGATTCAGCGCGAGTCTCGAAAAAGCACCGACTAGCGGTGAATGCCTGTATACGATGGCTTTCGGCAACAACTCGATTCACGATTGCCTGCGTGAGTTTAGTAGCCGATCGAACCGGGATGTACGTGACGATGCCGATCGCGCGCGCACGAGCCCGCCACGGAACGTAACCGTGCCGATGTTCTATACCCAGGGTTATATAGACGGTTTCGTGGCCTAGTTTCATTTCGTCACTCTCTTTGTTTCAGGTGAACGGGATACTTCAATAATCCGACATTATCGAGAATCATTGCACTGTCGATCCAATTGTTTTTCACCCTACATTGGTTTTTCTCGTTCAAAAGAGCACCACATGGATTTGGTTGTTCGTAACCGCGATGCGTTTTATAAAAAAAAAAAAAAAAAAAAAAAAAACCGCGTAGCTCGGCACATGTTATATACTTGGTTGTGCAGAGATGCGGCCAATATACCTCCGTCTCTCTGCGCGTGTACACGTAAGCCCAAGAGGGTCACTCGTCCCTGACGAAATGCCCGGTAAGCCCGTCGATTTTCGCCCGCAGCGAGAGAGGAGACAACGACGACGGCGACGTGTATATACATACCTACAAGTACACACGGAGAATCGGCTTGGAAAGGCTCCCGAGGCGCCGTCGAACGATGTTGTTGGCCGTGGACGTCTTTGCCCGGGGCTACCCCCATTCTCTCTCTCTCTCCCCTTCAACTCCGCGTGTAACACCACGCTACTCTCCTCCACGTATATTTATTTATAAACATATATAGGCATACAATAAATTCTCATGGTTTGTATTCCAACTTTTTTGTTGTGCCCATCTCCTCGCAATTTTCCTTTTTTTTTTGTTTCGTACCAGCCACGCGTCCCTCGTCCACACAGAGTTCTTCTCTCTCTGATTTCTTTTGACACTCCACGCAGAGAGAGAGACAGCTAATATTGAACCAAGAATAATTTTTAATCACCACAAACAACAACAATGGAAAAACAAAAGAAACGCGCATCGCGGAATATATGTGTTATATCTTATCGCGTGGCAGATAAGATCGAATTCGAACGGTGCGAGCTCCAACGGCACCGATAAGCCGATGTGGAAAATAAAACGGAGGGAAAACAACAAAATGCGTAGGTTCACCGAGCGCAGCGTTCCTATATACTCTCGACTGCAAGCTGAGCACCTGAAACAAATAAGTACATCGCACCCCTCCCTCTATACAGTACCTGTGTACAGTGCATGTATATGCATACGGACGCAGAGCTACAAACTTTGCCCGAAGCTCTGATGCGAGGGTATATATATGTACATATAGCACACCATCTGTCTGGGTGCAGCCGGTGGCCAAATGTATCAAAACGAGAGCCGCGCCAGCTCGGCGTCGCTTTACAACCCTTTACGTACACACACACCAAATACCAATAATCATTTATTCGTGCTCCTTCTTCTTTTACATTTTCTTTCTCCATTATCCTCGCATGCCCCCCGCAACAAAGAAGCGCGGTCGAGCCCTCGGCACTTGACGCTTATATATATATTTTTTTTCACGCGTTTCTCTCTGCTTGGCTGTTTTGATTTCCGCAGCTTTTTCTTTCTTGCAAGCTCTTTTACATTGGGGCACACTGCATCATCAATTACATTGTCCCATCGCCTCTGTCAAACTGCACGTTTACGTGTTGTCGAGCAGTATTCGCTTGGGGGAGAAAAGAAAAACAATAGTAAGATCGTTGTCAAAAAGCTCGCAAGCTCTATCGTGTATCCATACACACACACGTGGTCGTCCTCAATGGCACGGGCGCGCGCCTTCTTCCTTGCTGAGCGCTTATACACTCCTCGCAGCAGCCGAACACGGGCCAATAGGAGGCCTCGCGCTTGCGCGGCCCGACTTTCCATTATACGTGTATACTGCATACACGACACGGTTGGCGCGCTCCTATGGCTCAAACACCCGACTTCTTTGGCCCCTCAGTCCGCGTCGAGCCATCACCTCGCGCGCTCCACCTTTCTCCTCCTCCTCGTGTGCGTGTACGTCCTGTTGAGTTTGTCTATTGCCGTATATACACCATCCTTTTGCTCGTACGATATAAAAGGGTTGATTAACATCCGGATATTTGGTCCTGCTTTGGAAAAAACTCGGTTGGGTGTACTGTATGGACCGGGTGTGCGAGAACGAGTGCAGGAGGTAAACGATCGGATTAGTCGTCAAAATTGAAGGACTAGTGAAAACAGAGCCGGGGGTCGTTGTCAGGAGCTTGGATTGGCTCAGGAGGAGTTTGACGACGAGCAACGTGGACGTGCGCAGAGCCATCAACCTGGAGCCCACGTGCCAGAAACGGTGAGTGTTGAGCTTTTCACCGAAGCTTTTTTTTTTTTTTTTTTTTTTTTTTTTTTTTTTTTTTTTTCTTTCTACTACTTGATATCTTGCTTGTTCCGAGAAACCACAAAAATTCGAGCTGTTGACGATCGAAGTCTCTCAAAGTGGTATGCCACGATAAAAAAAACAAATGAGGCGTAAATTATTCCTGTTTTTTTGGATAGTACTTGTTCTACGTAGTCGTGCACTGTGAGATTGTATCGAGTTTCCCAATTGATGATTAGATTTGATTTTACCGAGTTGTATTGGCTAACGGAGATCGAACGGTGATACGGTCGATCGATAAAAGCTTGGGTATCACAACGAAGCGTACGTAGAATTTGTTTCGAGGTATCTTTTACCAGCACAAACAAGCGGGGCTAGATAAAAAATAGTAAAAACATTCCTTTTACGTGCGTTTAATCGAAAAGTACCTCGTGATGAAAAATAGATAACTTGCGTTTGTTATTTTAATGCAGGTGGGTGCTAATGGGTATATATGGTGATTTTATTTTTTCTTTTCTTTTGTCAGTCCCGAGTAAGTGCGGGGAAAGAGGAAACATCAATCGGTAAAAAATCGATCCAAGTATATATTTTAGGTACTTATCAATTGTGACAAAATACGTTGCACCCGTTTTGCCGTTGGATATAATAAAAGAGCGAATATTTGATGAAAAGCATAGATAATATAACATGATCACGGTGCAACGTCAAATCCGTACACTTAATAATGTTGAAAGGAGCAAAGGTTGCAAAAATATGAAGATTGACGAGTGGCTAAGTAGTAAAAAAGCGGCTTTGAATGACGATGGCCAATTAACTGTGTATTCCAAACTGCACATGAGGTATATATGTATGTACTTCAGCCACACTCGTACGCGAGAGAATGAAAGAAAATGACGTTCCATGGCACACACACCAATCAGCCCCGTAATTTAACAAAAGTACGCGATACCTCACCGCTAATGACGGACCCTTTTGGCGCTTGAAATTTCGTTTCTGGAATCGACAATGGCGCACACCTGATGTATACTTACCGCACCCGTACGTACAAACGCGCAGAGAGGGAGGGAGCAATGGCTGCACAAAGATTTTCGCAACGCACCGCCCCGAGCCAATTACTCGAAGCGCAGGAAGATACTGCATGTGTGTGCCTTTGGCTCGGGCGTACCGAGAGGCTGCGGGGGGGGGGTGATACACAGAGGAAGAAAGACGGGAGCGAAGAAGAAAAGGGGCGAGTATACGCGTACAAATGGTTCGAGACAGGCGGCAGGGTAAAGAGGGGGTAAAAAAAAAAAAGAACAACAAAACAATCGTACAGAAGTACATGCCAGAAGGGAGCTGCGAGCGCCGAGGGGGGGGAATTGGATTAGTTTTTCGAGCAAACGATCGGCCTTGTTTAATCGAGGGTGGCAGTGGATTCGTCGAGCGAATCAAACGGGACTAAGTAATTTCCACTTGGCGTCGTTGTCAAAGGGTTACGCGATGAAAACGATCCCGGCACGCAAAGTTGTTGTAAACAGCTTATACGATACGATTTACTATCTCCTCTCACCACCCCAAAAAACTTTTTTTCCATTATAGGAATATAATTCCGCTAATCTAATATAATCCGTGTCGGAACAACAATTAACGCATGACCATCAAAGAAGATCCCGCTGGAGCAGAGTTTTAAATCCGCAAGGAGTGGGAGGAGCCTATTAGTACGCCATGGACACTTAACGCCGAAAAAAAAAAAAGAGGAAATACCTCGACTGGTATAGCGGAGCCATTGGAAAAAAAACCGGCACGCGTATAACGGTACGACCCCCCATCCCACGGATCGGCCACCGACTTAATTACCTCCGCGAGCGCGCACCTCTGTATCCCCCTTCCTTACCCCCCTGTACATGCTTGGTGCCCGTCTGACGGATTTATTACCAGATCAGAGAGTCCACCAGTACGGGGGACCGCGTCGTCTTCATATTTTCCCTGCAATTACGGCCGATCGTCGTCGTCGTCGATCGAAAATATATGAATAATCATGACGCACGGGCTTTGAGTTACGCGCATACTCGCATATACATATATAATAAATACTCTCCTCCTCGAGTGTCATCTTTGCAAACATATGCATGTATGGGAATGTAGGTGATGGGGGGCAGCCGAGATGGGACACGGGGGAGAGTTTAATGCCACGCGCGTGTATGCTTACGCACCGTATATAAGATGTGGTTGAAGCTGGATTTTTTTTTTTTTTTTTTTTTTTTTTTTTTTTTTTGACACGGAAGCACGTGCCGGGTAGGTGATTGCTTTTGAAAGCCGAGTGTCGTTAAACTACCATCCTGAGGTATGTGCAGGAGTAACAGTTTTGCTAGGTTTTTTCATGCTTATGATTTAGAAGGGATACACGTGTAATAATCCTTGATATAGTGTGGTTGGAAGGGATCGAATTTGTAGTATTTCGATGAATAATTAGTTTCCGATAGGGGAATATCGATTGAGAAGTAAAACGAAAAAAATTGCCGGTAGCAATCAAAAACCCAATTAAAACCCATCGAGCGGCCAAGCGAATACTCTAACGTAGGTACCATAAAGGAGATCATTTGCACCGTAAACATGCACAGGAAGGACCCAACTGCATCGTCAGATCGATATATGCATGTACGTATGCGTTTGCAGAGAGAGGAAGAGAAATGCAAGAAGGAGATCGTTAATTCAATTAGAAAACGAGTGTGCGCTCAAGTATCTCTAGGCTCGATTTTATGGCCAGTGTAGGTACGTTGTATAGTAATTACCACTCGGGACTCTAATGAAGAGAGATCGTCAATAAAATGCGGAAATGGGGACGTTTTATCTAATGTATTGCAGTGCTATACAGTATACACGAGAGACTATATACTCGGTAAGGAATTGTAAGCGATAGTTCATGGAAAATCGGCCGATTTATCGCGATCCAAGTTTGATAACTGTAGACCCGAGTTTGTAAAAAGTGTGACATGAAACAAATTTTTTTTTTTGTATACGTGTATTTGGTGAAATTACTTTAAATCTATGCTTTTTTTTTTTTTTTTTTTTTTTTTTTTTTTTTTTTTTTCTTGTAAGTCAATATAAAAGAAATCTACTCCAATTTAACGGATAACCAATACCATCAAGTTCATAGTCTATTCGGCAAAGTCTAAAAGTATGGAAAACAATAAACTAGTGCACCCCTCACAATGTACTTTAAGGACTGTACTTTCAAAGCTCGTTTGAATGACTCGACTAAAAACATATTGTCATCGTGACAAATGTTTTCATACAGTTATCACCTCAACTCTGAAATGAAAATTTTGACCCACTCGCAGGAACCACCCCAAACTCTCACTTGCTCTCCAATACAAGTTTTTTGCGAAAACACGGGAAGCAAATTTTCCAAAAACAAAAAAAAACGCTCTAGGTTCTCTCCGGAGAGGAAATTTTTTTGTCCCCCGCAGCAGCAGCAGTGGTAAATCAAATTGTGCAACTTTGACAATTAGCGAGGAATCCTAACGAACCAATAAAGTCCCGGAGCATCGTAAAAAAGTGAAAAAGCAGCGAAGGCCGACAACAAGTAAAAAAAAAAGAAATGAAACGAAATCATCATCATCATGACGTCCTCAAGGAAGGAGGAGGAGAAGAAGGAAACGAAAGGAATGAGAGTGACGTAAGAAATTCGCCGCTCTGAGGCTATACGATACATACACAATACACACGGCGGCTGCTGCGGCTCTCTTTCCTCCTTTTCTCTCGAAAAGTTCGCATCCGCAAAGAGAGAGAGAAAGAGAGAGAGAGAGAGAGAGAGAGAGAGAGACGCAGACAGAAAAGCGCCAAAGGGTATAAGCGGAGCAACTGCAGCAAAAGAAAGACAGAGGAGGGAAACACCGACGCGAGCCCCCGGGGCCATCCTGGCATGCCCGCGGGGCCCACGAGTTCTCTATTCTCTCTCTTTCGGTCTGCAGCAGCCAGCCACGGTATATACACCTATATAGTATAGCCCGCTTCGGCGTAATTAGAACCGAGTGGCCCGAGGCTGTCGCAGCGGCAGCGTACGCTATACATACACACATATATGTAGAAGGTATACATATATATATATGTACCTCGCGGGGCGGCCCCGGGCTGACGAGTTTCTCTCGCTTCCTACCCTTATATACGGAACCGAAATTATTCATAAAGAGAGCAGAGTACGGGTGGAGCGAGGGGGGGGGGCGAAATTTACCCGCAAATATTTCATTTCCACGAGAGAATTACTCGCTGTATGTTATCCATGGATGTATGTATATGGATGATGGCGAACGCACGCACGGGAGATTCGGAAGAATTTCTTTGTGCCGTCGCGCACGTGTGTGTGTGTGTGTGTGTGTGTACCTGTTATATTTGGGGAGGAGAGGAGCGAGAGAGAGTCGAGTTTCGGGTGAGCGTTTGAGTTTTGTTCGCAGTTTTAGTGGTAGGGGTGGGGGTGGGGGTGGGCCCCGGGGAAACTGGGGCGATACGGTGCTGCGCCTCTTTCGAATTCACTTCCGGGCGCGGCTTTGACTTTTTGGGAGCGTATATTTATGAAAATGCGCCCATTTACCGTGAGCTATATTGTCGATTTACACAAGGAGCTTCCCTGCTATGTGGAACCAACTTATTTATATTATTTTTCAATAAAAGTGACGGTAGTGGAAACGGTTATTGTTTTTTTTTTTCATCTCGAGGAGACTCTCGAAAAGCAATAAATGCAAAAATGACCTTTACGCCAAGAGCAAACATATACGTACGTGTACAGTTGCGTGACACAGATTTTAATGGCTCAAGCGTAGGAGAAGAAAGGACATTTTCATGGATATGTCGAAAAATAAAGTGTTGCTATTCATCGATTCGAGTTTTTGCTCGACCGCGTCTTTTTCAAAATTCCTTTTTCCATATACCATGAATATTACTTCCGAAAAAAATAAAAACAAAAACAAAAACATTCGCTGAAACCTTTCTCGCATAAATAATCACCCATATACGCGAACTCATTTAACGATCCGTCCATATCCTCAGAAATTGATGGCCCCCACGGGTCTGTCACTCATGATTATTAATCAAGATCTCGAGGCGAGCCCGAAACCGACATTTGAAAAAAAAAATCTATAATCAACTCTCTTCCTCTCTCTCTTTTTTTTTCTATCAAAATCTAAAGAGCCATTCATTAGGACGCACTTGGCCCAGAGCGAAAAAACGTCATCCGCGGCTGACGTGCTCTCGATCCTTCCATTCGGAGCCCCAGCGTCGCCTATAATTAACGATGCATCGAGCGTTCGGCGATTACCTCGCGCTAGACACAAATAATACAAAAGAAAGTCGAACGGACGCGCCCGACTTGACTACACATACCACATATATATTTTATTTATAATACGTACAGTAAGGAGCGTCACTTGTATGGTATATCTATCAGGTTGCTGTGCCCGTGCCCGCATAAACCAACATGAATGTAATTAAATAGCGAGGAGTCCTTGTGGCAATTGACAACAGTATCAAACAAATTGAGAGCTGTACAATCATTGAAAAGGACAGGCGACCCAAACGGAGGAGCGAATGTAATCACCGAGATAGAATGTATAGGCACTGCGAGGTCAGTGTTAAAAACTTGCGGGTCTGTGTGATTTTCGTCTACGATACAGGTATGTTGACAATTAACGTCTCTCTAATGATTTGAAAGGAAATTCGAAAGTTGACAAATTTAAGCTGTAATATTTGCGAGCTGTACGTGCGTGTGGGGGGACAAAGTCTGAATTTTGATCTCGCGCGTATCTGTACATTCAAATTTGTTTTGGTATAGACCACCAGAATGTTGGTTTCATTGAACGGCACAGTTTAATTTATGCACAACGTGATGGTATAAATTTATTTTTAATGGCATGGATCTAATAGACGTTTGAAATAAATGAATTTGACACTCGAGTTGTAAATCATTCCCCAAATCATCAAAGTGGAACATCTAATGGAAAAACAAGTTATTTAATTCATGCAAAAAGTAATAAATATTTGCATTTTTTGCTAGAGCAAAAGTGCGATGCTTGGAAATGACGTGAATCATTTTATTTTTTTTTTTTTTTTTTACAAATTTGTTTGAAATTAGTGTACAAAAATATTTGAGCATTACATAAATTTTTTTTTTTTTTTCTAGAAAATAAAATTTATCCACCTTTGTACGAAACTATACTATTTTTTGTTGAACAATTATGATAAAAGGTTTTTTTTTACTTTAATCTATTACACTTTTTTTTTTTAATTTTTTCAAACCAACCCTGTTGATACCCTTACAATGATCAATAAGTAAATTACTCTGGAGATAATTTTGTTTTATTGCAGTATGCGAGTTATCATGATAAAGATTTGAAAACTTAGATAACCCGAGAGATTGTCATCGCCAACTATATAATAAACAACATACGAGAGATGGAGACGAACCTGCACATACTACCTATACGCACACAAGTCGAGACGAAGAGCTCGAGGCAATAAACAATCGTCTCTCTCTCAGATTTAGACCACGCGCATCGAGATGTATCTCCACTCATATAGTAGTAATACGTGCACAATGTAGGTAAACATCACCTTGCGATGAAAAAAATAAGTTATCAAAAAAAAAAAAAAAAGAGTCAAACTCACTGCGCCCACGTGTATACATACAGAAAAGTGACTATGCAGGGCTTCGAATCCGGTTATCGGTGCGATTGCTGTGGCGCAAAATTCTAAATATTTCGCTCAAAATAACACAGCTCGGCCCATAAATTACACGCGCAGTCCTGCCCCTCCTCTCCTATCTCTATGACAAACTGCTGCATGAACATACACACACGAATCCGCAATGTCTCCGAGCGCGCCCCGATACCGCATTATATAATAATAAGCAAAAAAAAAAGGAAAAAAAAAAAAAAAGAGAGAGAGATGGAGAAAATTTTGCGGGCGCTCGCTCTTTCTCTATACCTTCATACCAATAATCTAGCCGAGCGCGCAACACAATAGCCCCAGCGCAATTTCCCGGTGTATACACACACGCGCGCAAATCCATACGAGAGAGCAGTTTCTAACGCGCGTACACTTAAATCCACACAGTTACGGCACACGCAGCCTTGGGTGTGCACACTTACGGGAACCGATCGCCTCCATACTATATGTAACGCTCAGGGGTGCGGTGTACCGATCTCGGTTGGGCGGGTACCCTACGGCACACACGCCCGAGACCGAGCTTGATTACCACACCACGCTCATCCATCCTCATCCTGTTGTTTTATTTTTATTTTTTTTTTTTCTAAGGTCCCATTTTTCGCACTCTCGCGCGCGAGCGAAACGAGGCGCACCGTTACACGCGCTACTCTGCCGATCTACCAATGTGTCTCGCGAAATCCGCCGAGCACGCGATGAACCAACTTTTTTTTTCCCCCTTTGCCACATGCACTGCTGCGAATAAAATTTATACTTGCACGCCATGATCATTGCACCCACACCTCGAGTGGTAAATCCTGGACGAGTCCTGTCAAAATATCTTGGGGATGAGCCAGAATCCAGCAAAACATCAGAAAAACACACACATACACACACACACACTGCCAATTTGTTTGTCACAATTCGAACGATCGGCATGGATTTACAGCGGCATAAAACCAAACGCAAAATATTGAATCGAAAAGAAACGAGCTTACGCAAGCAACTGTTGTAAGTACACTCGACGCAGCTGGGCCAACATATATTATGTATGTAACAAACGTGAAATAATAAACGCTGCCCACGTGATTTACGGCACAATTACGCTATCGTTCGGCAATGATGCATATATACCTATAACCGTATAGTCTTACGGAACAAAGGACATTTTTCACCCACGGCTATATTGGTATTGGTCGTGCATCACAAAATAAATCGTTATCGAATTAAAGTCACCATATGGCAAACGACGAATGTGAACTGAAACTTGCTTAAAAAAGCAAAAGAAAAAAGACTCAATTCCACACACAAAGTAGAAGAACAACGAGGAGGTGAAAAATTTTCCAAGGGAAAAGGGATGGTGTTGGAAAAATCAGCTCGACACCTTCTTCGCGCGCACCGTGTCCATCATAAATCAAGGTGCAGATCCACGGCCTCGCTTTCGACCTCCTGAGGACGACGTGACTATACAGGCACAACAGCAACAACGTCCAACGATTTCGCCCACACATGGCCCTCCAGCAGTGGTATGGTCCTTATAGCCGTCTCGGGCTTGTATGTATACATAAAGTGTACGAGCTTCGAGAAAAAAAAAAAAAAAAAAAAAAAAAAAAAAAAGAGACCCCTGGAGGAGAGCGCGAATATTAATGCGAGCGCGTACACACATCAGTCAGTCAGTCAGTCAGTCAGTCAGTTAGTCAGTCACCCTCGAGCGCCACACACACACACACACACACACAGAATACAAGAGAATGAGGTATAGGAGCGGCGATCGGCTTTCTCGAAATTACATTCGACGGTGGATCTTTCTCCCTCGCTACTTTCGAGGGTGATTTATACGCACATGTATGTATACATCATACACCTATACGCGCGTTCTTTTTTTCTCTCTCTCTCTCTGTATCTGTATATCGCCTTGTTAATGAACGACGAGGGCCGGAGAAATCGGCCGCCGGCGGGTTGCACACACACACACCTGTTATCGGGGATGGGCTCACATTATGTGGTATCCACGAGGTTTGATTGTAACGCGATAATCACGTGGTATTGCCGGGGTGATGTGCTTACAATGTGCCTCCGATACGCGATCAAATGACTCCGGAGTGTGCCGTTGCGAATTTTACTCATTTGCTTGTGATTGTACGCGTTGTGTTTGTTTGGAAACGTCCCGAACGGACCATCGGCTATTGATGATGGTGATGATAACTGTCGGTGCGTTGGGTACAATTTCGTTATCTTTCGACGACGTCGCTTATTCATGCACATTACGTGTATTTTTCCAAATAATAAACTGTATCTATGAAAGTAACGATTGTGGATAAAAACACAGGGGATGTATATTATGAATTACTGCTGAAAGAGACTGAAACATTATCGGGAGGGTCACGACTGTAGTTTTGTAACAAACAACTGAGTTCGGTTACTTGAACGGAATCGGAAACTCGAGTGAACAAGTGAATAAAACTGTTTTTTTCTCACACAGATAACGTGTAAGTAACAGGTTTAAGTCCGAAAACTGTTTGCTATAGACCATTGGGCAATTCGCAGGTGAATTAAAATTATAATTGCGTGATTGTTCACCAATGACGACGCGTGCCAACGAATTGTTGCAATTAATTATCAAATCACGCAACCTCGTTGCCACCTATCCTTTTTTTCGTAGAGATAAAGCAAATATTCATAAAGCAACGATCGGCCCAGGGTATGTATATGGGCTTGCACGTGCACGCGGAAAATCAGGAAGCTCGAAGGTCTAATTGACTCGAGCGGAGGCCGGCTCGCGAGAGAAAAGAAAGATCGTTCGCGAGTTAATGGCGACTGGCGACGATGGGGGATGCACACTACGTATACGTGCCACATAAGCCGGATAGCGTCGATAAATTTACGAGCAGAGCATGTAACGCAGCGTGGGCGCCTGCCGAGTAATGCACGTGTGTGGTATACACACACACTGATCGAGGAAGAGAAGGGAGGGAGCGAAAAACCGGTTGACGGTGGCACGCTTACGCTGTTCGTGTTTCTGGTCGGACTCTCGTGCGCGTGAGCGTCTGGTGTGCATAAATTTTAAGTGAATTCAAAGTGGATGAATATTTCACTCGGCCCTGTGTGGGTGTCTTCTTCTTTTTTTTTTTTTTTTTCTTTTTTCCTTTTTCCTCTTTAATTTGACAAATATATTTTCATTAATAACCGACCGCGCCGAGACGCTCACGGTTTTGCAAACAGGATAGGCATTACGTCTCTGGACTTCATGCTACTCTATAGTCAGTATAGGTGGGCGCTTTTATTTTTCATTTCATTTGCCGTTTTTTTTTTCTTTTTCGTGTACTGTATACTCGAGAGAACAGAGATAAATTTTTTCATCACGAAAACCCAAGTACCGTGCGTATGCTTGATGTTTTTTTGTTCAAAGCACCTCATTTCGGCTCCAATTTAAAGTAACGCTCGACCTATACACATAGTGAGCGACCAAACGCTCCGAAGGGGGAAAAGGAACCCGAGCAAACTGCTGCTGGTGCTCAAAAGTACCAACACGTATTTGACATCCAGTTTAGCCGAAACCCATTCAAACCATGCCTCAGTGCTATGATCTCGCGCTTCGGGCCTCCCTTGGCACGGAAAAATCGGCTCGTTGTCCGCGGGTACCCATAACGATTTTCGCGCCACCGATGAAAAAGAGCACGTCGTACCGAGCAAACGACGACGACGTAACTAATGCGAGAGAAACAACCACAGCGGCAACCATCGAGCCAATGGCCCTCGTGACTGAGTCGACTCGAGAGAAAACGAGGTCCTTATTGGCTGCGATTTATTTCAATGCACTCGAGGTAGGTGGCAATAAAGGGTAAGTAAAGTAGAAACAGACAGGCCGGCTCATTGTAACCTATACACGTACTCGTGCGGAGGGGCCTCTTTGCGCACTCGTTCACGCGAGAGAATTTATACGCTCTAGAGGATCGGAGTGGGTAAAAATGTACACCTGGGTATCATTGAGTTCAACGGTGTTTGGAAGCGTTTCGTTTGGCCACAAGACTATGGATGCACGGATAACGGCGGGTTGGGGTAATTCAAGAGAAAGCCCATAAAATTACCAAGGATGGATTGTATGGGGTTTCCATAAGAGAGAAAAAAAAAAATAACCCGAGCGATATGAAAACGAGGGAAGCACACGATGCACGTGTATATAGGGAAAAAAGTGGAAAAAGAAGTGCAAACAGAGACGCGAAGAAAAAGAAAAGTAAAGCGAGCGAGTCGAGTCTCCAAGTGAGAGCCATTTCGTACTGTCAAAGGGTTTTTTTTTTTTTTTTTTTTTTTCTCGCGGAGAAAGAGACCGAGCGCGGTGTAATCAGTTGCGCGTCGCGCGAGAAAAAAAATCCTTTTTTTCGCGTACACGCGCGTTACGTGCCACAAAGATGGTGGTGGGAGATAAAAACGAGGGAGAAGAGGGGAAAAAAAAAAAAAAAGGCGTCTAAACCCGTTACAAGTGGGTGTATACTTAAACTTGCGAGCAAAGTCGCACCTGTACCGGTGTTTTTAGCGCGGGCGATAAACTCACTCTGGCAATTTTCCATAATTATCTCGCGATAACGAAAAGTTTAAAACAACAACAACAACAAGAGAGCAGCGTCAACAAGGGGCAAAGTACAACACAGGTAATTTTCCCGCATTAGCGACTTGTATTCAAGACAGCGCGAGCTCCCGTACGTTATATGTTAAACGTGCATGTGTACAAGAAAAAGGGTAGGGAGGGGGGAGGCTCGGGCAAACTTGATGATAAACGAGCGACGTCGGGTTAATTAGATCGGCGTCTTTTGTCTTGTATACATGTATACTGCATACTCTCGCGGAGTGCGATTATACATCACTAATAGGTTCGAAAATTCATTAGCGGAGATTAGAGACATTGCGTGGCGCCAAAGGGGAGTAAGAGCTCGTTGCGCAACCTCGCAATCAAAATATTCAAATGCGAGAGAAGGCATTCGTACGCGTGTATGGGCGAGCACTGAAAAACTCATGGCGCTTTCCTCGAGGTTTAATTAAAACGATTCCTGCACTGGCGTCGATGACGGAGGAAAAGAAAAGGACACACACACACACACACAGCTGCGCGGGTTCATTAATAAACATGGGAAATTTTGCGAGAGCAGACTTGCCGAAACAACAGACCGCGATGATGCTAATCGAGAAGTAAACGCGCGCTTGTGATTATATTGTGTAAGTACACACAGGCTGCGACAACAATAGGAGAGCCGTGCCCTTCCGCAACGAGAATCAGCGGAAAGGACCCATACATACAGATCCGCGAGTACGACAAGAGATAACACCTCGACGGTAACTGTACTTTTTGTGTGTATATATATATATATATATATATATATATATATATATATACCCATAGCCGTTCGGTACACCGTTTGGCTGTCCATTTTTTTTTTTTTTTTTTCCACGGAAAATGAAAAAAGTGAGATCGGCGCGCGTGTGAGCAAAGACTCCCTATACGGGCGTACAATTACGCTGAATAATTATCCTTTTCCTATACACGATATATAAAGCTAGCCGCGAGTTGATACCCGGCAAAAAGCTCCTCTGGTTTTAATCGTTGAAGGAGAGAGAGAGAGAGAGAGAGAAAGAATTTTCCCACGATTAATACATCGAAAGGATATGTATACCTGTACGTGCAAACGCAACGCGTTGTTCGATCTTTCGCGGCTGCGTTGCGCAAATGATCTGCACTAATGAAAAAGCAAAAATGACGGGCTTACGCACACACACACACACACGGCCTGCTCGAAGAGGGATATGTATACAAGTGCCCAACTGTTACGACACAATTATCGTGCGAATAACTTTGACGCACCCTCTTTTTCGTAGCAAAAAAAAAAAGAAAAAAAAAAATACTCTACTTCATCGAGAACGTTAACGTCCAACCAACTATATCTCCCGTGACCGTAACACTTCTTATCCGCAGGTATGGTTAACCGCAACGCGAGTTCTCGAGTGCAGAGGCGCGAGAGATGCGCGCCAAAGGCCCACGGGCGATGTGCATTTACAATCGGAGCAGCACCATTGCGTATACACGGGCACGCGCTTGTGTAATAATACCCTCTCGCTCGTTCTTCTATACTGTGCCTCGCGGTGCAACGGCCGAGGCGCGAAAAATCGGCTGCTGAAAAAAAAAAAAAAAAAAAAAAAAAGGAGCGCTCACTCGTTATCGTTACATTACAACGGCCACGTATCGCGTGCGCACGCGGCTCTGTGGGCTGGATTTACGAAGAGTCACGCGTTAACCGCCAACGCACAAGCTTTGATTTTGGAGAGGACTCATCGATTGGGTCTGGGGTTGGCCGATCGTCGATTTTACTAGCAGGAAATCAACGCGATAACAAACGATCTTCCCTTCTTTTTTTTTTTTTTTTTTTTTTCTTGCAAAACAGCGAGTGGGTGTATCGAGCTTTCGTACCCGTACGTGTGTGCACCAATGCATACGCGAGCGCTCACGATGAAATCCTGCTCCGTAGTGTAAATATATTTTATACGCGCGAGGTATCCCGATGTAATGGGGGAAATGAAAATTCTCCCTCCACCGAGCGGCAAATGTACACAACGAGAATTTCGATTTCGATGGGATAAATAAATACCGTGGGTGGCTCATCGCGGTTTCATCGTGTGATTTGATTGTTCGCAAAAAAAAGGCAAATGCAAACATCGAAGCAAGTGTGTACACAACATTTTCGGGCAAGTAGAGAACATGTAGGTAGATGCTCGTGATTGTCCATTAGCGCCGAAAGTCATGCGTCGTGTAACCGCGAAATGGTCCACGGATGTGCGGTCGATATCGCGGGACCGTGAGTACACTACAACCCCCCTTTTACGCTGAAACCACTGCGGGCACAATGCAATACCCGAAAATCATCATTTCCGGCCAAATAAACCGGCCGGGCGAAAGTACGTAGCCCAAGAGTTTCAAATTAAAATGTCCAGCCGGTCGTGGATGCGTGTACACACGCGTAAATGTATACAGGTGGAGCCTTCATTACATCTCACTTCATTACAAAGTGCAGCGCAGCGTAGCACTCGGTGGTATTTACTGGAGTTACACGCAAAATCAAAGCTGCCTTTGAGCAGGGGATCCCAATGAGTTGTATTTGACCGACCTCGACTCATTGGTTCGTGCGTGCGGCGATATGTTTGCACGACAGGCTGCATGTACGTTTCGACCAGGGAATTAATATATATTTTTAAAAATAAAAATTTTATACATCCAACAAGTAGCTGTGCACCTTTTTTTCGTTTTTACTGTACAAACGCGTTCGCAGAAAAATGAACTGTGTGAACAATTCATGTCAAAGGATATAGGTGGACAACTGTGTCTCCTGTATCGTTCAGTTTAATTGAAATCTCGTCTTTTGTACCGTTAAATTAATTACATCAGTTGACAATCGTTGGTCGAAAGGATGTATTATCACGAGAAAGAAGGAAAAAAGAAAATAAATCCAAACTACATGTAAAGAAGTCAACATCCGCGAACACAAGCAGCCTTTGACCAAATATTCGCTCGAGCGCAAAGACAGCTTTTCTCGGACGTGAAATATAAATCATTGGCAAGCGAAAGAAGAAAAAGTGTGTGGCCCAGACGGGCAACACGAGGCTGAGAAACCACGCGAACAAGAGTCGCTACACGCGATTTTTTTTTTTTTTTTTTTTTTTTCCCTGTAGAAAGGAAGAAGGAGAAAATCTGCATGAGCTCGCGCGTGTGGCCGTATCACGTCTTAGCCAACGAGGTTCGATAATATTACAACAGTGAAAAGGTAAATCGTGCACAAGAGAGAGCCTATACCTGCGTTTCATTAATTTGATACCAAACGAGCGTGCATGTTGAAAATCACACCGAATATCGGTGATGGTATGTTTGAAGAACAGATAACGTGCAAAGTGAGTGTGTATACTTTACCAAAGTTCAAAGTAGTCGCGAGGGCAAAGTCCTTGTTTTACCTGAAACAGAAAAAGGTCCAAACAAAATTAGAATTTACAAATGGGCTAAATTCATGAAAATTCAACATTTAGAGGACGCGAGTAAGTATACACATTTGGTGGATTATATAGGCAATAGACTAAAGATTTTCGCAGTGCACGGGGTATAAACACGATGGAAAGGGGCAGTGTTGTTGTGAGTCTACATCGACCGTACGATGTAAAGGCAATATAAAATGTAGAAACCAGAGCAGTCAAGCCGCCATGGATTAAATTTAAAAAAAAAACCCTGCTTTCTTTTATGCTAATGCAATTAATAACAAAACCTAAAGACTCGTAGAGCACGAAAATTTTACGATCCTGCACCTGATATACGTAGCTATGCACTGTACATGGTATAGCAGCAATACATCTAAATTAAAAGACACGCGACGAACAAGATTCGTTTATTTTGATATGCACCCACGTCTCGCGCGCGTGTGTATTATAGGCAGGTTGTGCGGTAGCAATAGGAGAAAGCTCCAATGGCTCGCGTCGATAATTTAAACGGTGATAGATCGAGCTGCGGCCGCGTGTAAAATGCACTAGCTCCATACCAGACTCTACTTCTTCCAAGAGTGAAAAAATGCATGTCGTTTCCAATGCAAGGGGAAATGTTACGTGTACGTGCGCGCGACACTGCAACCCAGAGAGATCCGGAGCTGGATACTGTTTCGATGAAGCTTTTTTTTCACACGAGCCGATTTTTTTTTTGCTGAATTTCGTGCAACATTTGCTGCCACCTTTTGACAATTAACTCCCTAATCTCAACAAATGCTGTTTTACTTTTATGCGTATACCGATACGTTTCAGTTTCAGACAAAATTTCTATGTCGGTGGTATAAAAACTTATCTGCGAAACCAAAAACATTTCAAGACAAAAGGTAAAATCACGAGTACCTAATCAGCCAGGTTTATACCATTTAAGAAAAAAAAGGCTCCATTGACGATCAACTTTATACAAAAATCTTTTTTTTTTTGCCATCATTCAGGTCCCAGAGCAGGTCTCGATACACGCGCTTTTGTTTTTAGATCGTCTCGTTATTCAGAGAATAGGAGGGAAACAAAAAAGAGACAACAACCCCTCTATACTTGGACGCACCAGCGCAACTATTGAAACAGCACAGCAGCTCCACGCGCCGCCAGCGACTGTGCAAAAACACGCGGAGGCGCGAGAAAGTCTCCTCCAGCTCGGGTGGTGTTTCTTCCTCGAGCGAATTTTATTTTGAGAGTATACAGCCAACACGTTGATATTTTTCATTTGTCCCCAGCTGCCGTTGCGTGCACGGGTCACAAAAGGTTGGATGTTAGGGGGATTTTTCCTGAAACGGCGCATTGAACCCTGTATTTTAAGAGATGCCGCGCGGAAAACCATCAACGTGAGCAGTTTTAGGCGTTGCTGGTCATCATCGGCATAAAAACGATCAAATTGAATTTTTTTTCTTCGTTTGCGACGGCCGTTCCAACTTTGCGCCAGTAGTCACAGCCGCGATCGATCAGACAAACGAATGAAAAGACCACCCGCGCGGGACTACATAATTAATTTAGCCGACTCAATTAATCGATTTCCCAGTTGTACGGCAATCAATTAGCCGAGCGAAAAACAAAAACAAAAATAAACGGTGAAAACGCAGTGCGTACACCGCGGCGGCGGTGGCGGTAGTAAGTAGTCACAGCCGAGTATGGCCAGACACGCGCCCGAATGATTATTTTCCAAACGCGCGTTCGGTGTGATTACTGTGTACGCTCTCCACGTGCGTTGTTGCGCAATTTTATTTTATTTTTTGCTACTTTTTCCAAATTGCTCATAATGGCTGTACACACACGCGTGTACATTTATTGCACGTGTTTCGCATTAGGTTGCGCAAGAGATAATAATGATGTTTGCCCGCGTTGCGCAAGAAAATAATATATATCGAAGCGAATTATGGTGTCATTACAGTCGTCATTGCACTAATGTACGAGACGTGGTGGATCGATGGGGTTCGCCGTTAGATTTAGAAACTCGTTAACGACGGGCAATACGACATTTCTTGCACCCCAAACGCGTTATTGGAAGATGAAAATCGAGAAAAATGTCCTCATCTCTTTTTTTTACGGCAAACACTTTGTTTCAAGTATTTGAATCTAAAATGGAAGAGAAAAAAAAAAGATCCAACAGATCGATAGCCCAACTTTTATCCCTCCCTCAACCGTAAAACAAGGTTGGCAATTGCGATGAAAAGTATACAAGTATAGGCGCGTGGCGAAGCTCGAGAAAACCCACGCAGAGCCAACGTACGTGTAATACCAAGGTACAAAGTCCGGGGAGCATAGGTATAAGTATTCACGTGCAACCAAAAACAAAGGAGACTCTCTCGAAACAAGTATATATACACATTGCAACAAAAGAAGAACAACTCGGCTGTATGTACGTGCACACACGAGCGCGGGAGGGGAAAAAGTTGGAGGAAATAAAAATTGGCTCTGAAACCTAGAGTAATACCTATACGTGTTTATAGTGGCTCTATCGAGGGGTATTATAATATACCATATATGCTCGCGTGTAAATCTAAATACACACGTATAGGTACAAGGTATACATGTAAATGCAGGAAGAGAAGGAACATGAAGAGCGAGAGAGACTAGACAAGTGCATCATATCGGTATACATGCAAGCACACATGTATATATCTGCGCGTCCATCGCACACGTAGCTCCGAAGAGATTCAAGAGAGAGAGAGGGAGAGAGCAACTTGCCCCAGAACGTACACGGTCCCTCGGGGCCCTACACGGCGAGGGTACACGCCTCTTTCTTTGGCGGAGAGGGTAAGGTAGGACTCGCCAGAGCCCAGGGCAGAATCTGCACCTCCTCTCGCTACGGGGTCCCACCGCCGTATCCGCGCGATCGTTATAGAGCCGGAGAGGCGCTCCTCACCGTATACGTATGTATATATGCGTTTTTAGCGCATTATCTCTTGGCATCGCGCATGTGTATACGTGTCGCTCTTTTCTTTTTTTTTTTTTTCGCTCTCGTTCTCTGGTGCGTTCGTTCGACGATATTACGTGATTGTCGATTGATCTCTGTTGCATCATTGGGCTGGGTCTCCACTTTTTTTTCCCCCATGGGATGGAACTCGTGACTCTAGAGAGCTGAATACGATAACGTACAACCCGTAATGTAAACGACAAAATTACAGAGTTTGGGACAAATCTAACGAAAACCTTAGTGGGTATCAGTTACAAGTCAAATATACACGCACAATTTACGTGCCATCTCGTAGAGCAGCCGTGCTTGCAACAATTTAAATGAGCCCATGAATTTCTACCACGAGAAATTGTTGGCTTGTTCATTTTTGCCTCCCCATTCACTGTTTGAGAATGGACGCGCGCACACGCAAACTCTTGCTGGGCCGCAGTATTATTTTATGCATACTCACTCGTTATTTTTCAAGTTTCAATAGAGGAGTTGAATTATTATTATTACTGTGGTTTCCGAGCGAACACGGGTCTATTGTTTACAAAAATTCGTTACGTACATTTCATTCGTTAACTATTATTTATGTTTATGCGTTATAACATGAAAACCTCGAGTCATTATATCCCAAAAGTTGAATGTTGGTAGAAAAATTAAAAAAAAAAAAAAAAAGAATGAAGCATTCACCTAAAACGATGATGACGTTGATAATATGAATAAAGACGATGAACGTGCAGGGCAAATAAACGGTAACTTTGATTGCAGGCGGAAATGTGAGGCCGACGGGAAGGATGCGAAGGCAGAGCTCACGGCGCAGCGCAATATGTTCCCCAGCGCTCAAATTAAAATGAGGTTGGTATCATCAACGTGGTATTTACAGCGGCACCTCGCGCCCGGCAAATGTTTACCGAAAACCCATCAAAATTGCCCGTCTCCGCTACGTACAACATATATTATTCCCGAGACGACGCTTTTTGTTGGGCTTTCATTCCTTTGACTGCTAAAACATGCACACATATTAAATAAGCAATGTTGGGACATTTTTTAAATTAAAAAAAAAAAAAAAAAATGGGAGGGAGAAGCAGCCAAACATTATGGTGAGTCGATGATCTAATGGCGCCCTAATGCGAAAAGTATTTCTGTCAGATTGATGTCGCCAAGCAGCTCGCCGGCCACGTCACCCACGATGTCGAACTCGTCGTCGCCGACGCCACCGACCCCGGCCGCCTCGGCCTACAGTCAAAAGATGACCGGCATACCCTGCGTCGCGGCGGCCTCGCGCTACACCGCACCCGTGCACATAGACGTCGGCGGCACCATCTACACCTCCTCCCTCGAGACCCTCACCAAGTGAGTATCGTTTTTATACACTTAAACACCCATCTATGCTAGAAACGCAACACATGACAGATTTTTTTTTTTTTCTCACCTTACAATCGAACCAAATTTTTCTCACCAATTTTCAGCCACGGTACAGATAATCATTAAAAAAAGGAAATAAAAAAAATCCAATCTTTTTTCCTAGTGTGCCAAAAAAAAAAAAAAAAAAAAAAAAAAGGGGGGAACATACGCGACTGACGGGAACGAAGAACTTATCTCGCAGAATGCAAAAGAATGCCCTCGGAGCGCGGGAGGAAGGAATAAAAGGAGGAAAAAGGCAAACAACCTCGTTACCTCCCGCCCCTTCGTCCCTCGTACGTGTACACACGTGTATAGGCACGCATTATCCCGCGATCGGAGGAGAAGAGCGAGGATAAGACAGCCGGAAGGTAATCGCGACCGCGCGGATCGAGTATATATATATATACATACAGAGCTCGCGGGGGCGACACACGCGGGAAGATCGGTAGATCACCTCCCCTCGTGCGGTACACGCGGCCAAAGGGTATATACACACATATATCTTCGTGTGTGTGTATATAACACGTGTGTTCATTGCGTGCTGCTGGCCGACGACTTCGTAATTTTCGTCCCTCGCACACACACACATCCACGGCTCGCTTTTGTAGATTCAGCCGTGGGCTGCCACACGCATGTAATATAGGTGTACACACACGAATTCGGTGATTTCGCGAAAATGACGATTCGAGCTGATGCATGGGTTTCGTAATCATATTTTTCCCATATATCCTAACTCGAGTAGGTACGTGCTTCGAAACGCGTTTGACGAGAGCCCATCAGATTTCGTAACGATCTCCCGTGCATTAGAGCCATTAGCGCAGAGAGGGAAGGCTCGCACGATGATTAGAAGAGCTCCCCCTCTCTTCCTCTGGTTGTTGGCTGCACGCGCCCGTGAACGAGGTATTCGCGTATTTTGTTTTCCATCAGACACAATTACGCTCGGGCGATCGGGTCGATCGTTAGTATAGGGGGGGGGGGCCTATATGTGGTACATATAACGACGGGAGCTTGGACATCCATCCATCCGATGTGCACTGGTAGACCATGTGTAACGATCCAGAGCGAAGAAGTCGGGGGAATTCGATGCTAATTGACAGGCATCGGGTCGGCTGTGGCTGCTTATCGCGCGTCTTGACGCGGGCGATGTGACTTACTTCTCTTTTTGCTCTCCGAGAGGGAATTGGTTTTGCAACTCGAGGATCTATACGGACACTTACACGATGTATACAGGGATGGAGAAATCTATCGTTGAATCAGGCGCGCGTGTACACTCTGATTTATTTTTCAGGGCAAACGTTTTAACCTTTTTTTTAATTTGTGGCGTATAGGATGAAAATATGGCTTTTTTATCCCTTGCAAAATTTTCCCATTGGGTTTTACAAGCTTAAAGGTGCGATTGAACTATTTTTTGAAGTTTGCTTTTTAATCATATTACTATTGACTATTGCATATTATATACGTGGGTATATGCGAATTTTAATTTTACACTGACAATATTTGTATTGAGTCCAATCGCTGTACGGCCACACTTGTGGCTGGGCAAATATATATTTGATTGGCTAATGGATTTTTGATGTATAAATTAAACTCGGAGGCATCGTTGCGGATGTAACAACTAGGTCGTTTGGGTAATGCACACGTAAGTATACATACTACCTAAATATTATGTTCACGCAGCGGATACTATACATACTATATATTATCGGATGTAATCAGTGGCCATAATTACAAATGTTGAACTAAATTAGCAGTTTGCGTCCGTCCGTATTGTACACCAACAGAAATGTATACACTCACGTGAATCGTACAGTTATCGTTAAATGTTAATTATTATTGCAAAAAAAAAGTATTACAAAATAAATGCATGTATAGCTATAATAATAATGAATCTTTGATCGGAAAGTTGCCTTGCACGGGCCCGATAGCTTCGTCAAGATAGGTCATTGTTTCTCAAGTCTGGAAAACGCAACAATCAATGGGATAACCAGCTAAAAGGAAAAACGATCTTAACAACGATCGAAAGTATATAGTACTGGCATTACCGGTATCGGTACTTGCTGCGTAAACGGTAAAACAGCATTCACAGTTCCACACCTCCGATAGCCACGCGTATATACGGTTTCGCCACAGCGCACTTTTCCCTCCTCGTTACTCATACACGCGATTGCCAACCTTATCATTAACCAACCACTACGCGTACACTTATGCACCATCGCATTCGAGCCATACCGATTTTTCCCGTATCGGTCCATTGTGGTATGTAAAAGAGGAGGCAAAACGCAATGCATACACATGTACGCGCTCATAACATAATGGGCACGGCGCACGCGGAGGGAGAAAGGGAGGGTCACGCGAAACTGTGCCGATCTAATTAATTAGATAAAAGGCCCGAGAGAAGAGAGCTACCGGCGCCCGTACAAGTATATGCGCGCACACGCTCGACGTCCTTGCCAGCTCGGATAAGCGATCGGCTTTGCTCTCCTTCCCCCTTTCTTCTCGCGAGATACCGCCTCCCTCCACCATACACCGGTAGCCAAGTTTCCATACGCCCCCCCCCACCCTTTCTGCGTTCTCTAGCGCGCTAGAGAGTCTTTAATCGAGATCGAGATTTCGCGTTCGCCTGGAATATGTGATTTTAAGCGCGCGTGCGCACTTTCGAATATTCTTTTTTTTTTCCTTCCTCTTTCCTTTTTGTTTGTTTGCGGGCAGTGTTTTAACCAGCCGATCTATCGCTGCGGGGCCAACGGAGATCGTTATCGCTACGTAGGTACAGCTCTGTTTGCTGAATAACCGCGCAAAATGGATAGTATAAGAGCAGGGAGGGAGAGATCGCCGGGGAGATACTTGCACCGCCGGATGTTTTTATTCTTGCGTGCGAACCTTTTGACATTCGTAAGGATATTGACCGTTAGGACGTACGCGTGCACGCAACTCTTCTTCCTCTATGCTAACCATCACCGGCTCACCTACATATCCATCTGATCGCTAGCCCATAAAATGAGCCCTCCTTTTCTCCTGCTCTGGAGTGTAATACAGCATACATACCGTATAACGATCGGTATACGCCGATTTCTCCGCTTGTGCGCGCATAGAGGTGGAGACCGTGACAGATGTATCTCGGACACGCTTAGTTATGCAGGCCCCAGATCTATACGCCCGATCTGTTGTACCTCGTGCGTGCAAGTGTACAATATATTGTATAATGAGCCGTGCTGCCGTGCTACGCGACTTCCTTTTCTTTACTTTCCACGGGGTAGGATCGTGGGCTCGTTTTCTGACCGTAATTGGAGATCTGGGGCCATTGGAAGGAGAGAGAGAGAGAGAGAGAGAGAGAAATAAAAAACTTATAAATTCATTCGACAGCAGAAAGATGGGCGGGAGTAACGGGTAACATGTTTTTCCAGGTTTCCTTTTTGCATCTGAGGGATATCGGTACACGCGGTACGCGTCTTGTGTATCTTAAAATGAACAAAAATCGCAACGGAACAAACGCAAAACAATAATAATAAACGCTCACGTGTACCCTATATACACAAGCACGCCAATAAGGTGCGTCCCTTTCGGGGGCGTATATTATAATCGTACATTCGCGCACATAAATTCACGTATATATACACCAGTAACATGTACGTGGAGAAAAAAAAGCAGAGCGCGGGGTTCTCGCGCGGAATATCTGAGTGATGTGAGCCGATCGCTTAGCGTTTTCCCATAGCGGCATGAGCGCAACAACGAGCGAGAGAGGCCTCGGATCTGACCCGAGGATCGAGGCGGCCCCGACAGCGAAAAGTCCCCCCCCCCTCTCTCTCGAAAAGAGCGCGCGGGGGAGGCCCCAGAAATAGCCCGCGGTAATCACGGCTCTCTTTCTCTCTCCCCTCCGCCCCCTGGGTACCGTTTTTTCTTCCTCTTCCTTTTTTTTTTACCTTTTGCTCTTTTCCCCCGTCCTCCCCTCGACCTTTCCCAGAGCATCATCACATGTACACCTACTCGATACTTAATTCGTCCTTCGGACCTTCCTCTCCTCTCCTTCTTTTTCCCTCTTCTTTTGCTGCTAGTGGTGGTGGTCCTTTTGTATATTATCCGCTTCGTCGCATCGAGTGATTGTAGGGGTGTTTTACTTCTGCAGACCGAAAGATAGATAGGTGTATATGTATACCAAGGGCCGCGTTCATTGGTAAATTGACTCCGTTTCAATCGTAATGCGGAGCCCGTTGATTTTGTTTCAACGGGACATCTCCTCTTGTCCTTTTTTTTTTTTTTTTTTTCACGTGCACGTCTCTGTATGTATCAAGAACAGACTCAGGAAGGATCGGTATCTTTTTTTTTTTTTTTTTTTTTACAAATAATTGTCTGTACTTTGTCCGATAAAATTATTCAAAAGTGTTTTTGCCAACATTTCCAACAATTACGATTCGTACACCAAAGATTTTTCCGTGGGAAATGTACTTGCATTTTCCCTTTGAAACAATAATCCTTATGATATACACTGCAAACGCTGCATGCTACTTTGGTAGGGAAAATAAAAAAATAATATTTAACTTTGTACGCTTGTAAAGCAACGAATACATTATATATTTACACACGCCACGTTTCCCCAGATCGCAAATGTAACTCGTGTTCCGCGAGCTTTTATCGCCCCATAAATATCTCAATCAATCTTTGCTTGTTTCCATTCTTCTCTCCCTGCGCCATGTACACGTAACCTTCGCAACTTCTATCTCTCTCTCTCTTCTCCATCTCCAAGTTCTTTACTTTTCCATAAAAGGTAAAACGATAAATTTCACCCTCCAACCCTCCCCCCCCCCCAATCTCCTTCGCTCGTCGTGTGTGCTCTTAGCCGACTCTCTTGCGGCAACAATCGACTGGCTCGTGCTCTCTCGTTACGAGATCTTTGAGTGTTTTCATGTATTGTGTACATATAGGTATAATTATACCTATACCTCTGTTTTACATGAGCTCATAGGCGCACCGTATCTGTATAAAGTATTGTGTGGCGGAAATAATAAATACAGGTAGGGTTTTAGTGTAAGAACGAGGTCAAGCAGCATATGAACTAACGAGTACAATTAATGCAACGTATCCAACATTGTTTTTTTCATAACGCGTAAAATAATGTTTTCACGCAATGCAGAAACAAATTTTATATACGTATAGAGTTACAATGGTTATTTGTATCCAACAAGCTCTCGCTAAAAATTAGATAACTTTTGTTTGATTCAAGGTATACCTATCTGTGGTGTACATAAATATAACCCGTGCGTGTAGGTGTACGAACGGTGCTCGTTTCGGCATTTTGACCGCTCTCCACCGCGAACAAAACGCATTGTTCGACAATACGTATATAGTAATACACGTAACACCCCTCCCTCGACACTCCACACAGCTCGATCGTATACACACGTTCGCAAAATAAATTCTCGTATAAATGTATTACATGGTAAGACATAAAAATGCATGCATGCAATGCGAGAACAACTCACATCTCGTTACATCGCGATTTTTCGCCCTCACCTTTGGCTCCGCCACGAACTCTCCTCCTACTCTTTATCTATCTCTCTCCTTTCCGCCTTCAGCTGTCTCCTCTCGCGCGGTTCCTTTTCTCTCCAGCGCCAACGTCGCCGTGAAGACACAGTGTATATATACTGTACACAGTCGTGTGCGTTATGGAACGCCGAGAAAAAGAGACGTGGCCCCGGGCCGGTTCCCATACCTTCCTCTCTTTCTCTCTACGGCGCGATAGCGTACAATAATGACGGGCTCGTGTGGCCCCCGGCGCCTTCTCTCTCTCTCTCTCTCTCTCTCTAGCAGTAGTCCTGTATATATATAGCTTTTACCCCCCGGGCGCCCTTGCTATAACATATACAAAACGCGAATAAGGTTCCTCCCTCCCTCCCTCCGCACTCTTGTGTGTACCTACATGGATGCATGCATATATATATATATATATATATATATATATATATACATATACGTGTGTTCCAGGCACTGTGGGCGCTTTTGTTTTTTAAGCCCGGGGCACCTCTGATACTCGGTGTGGTGGCTCTCGCGGATTTCGAGGGACGTACTTATACGTGCCGAGTCGTGGGACGTTGTTTTTTTTTTTTTATTTCCGCGAGAGCGCCGGAACCAACGAGGGAGAGAGAGATAGATTAACGAGAGAGATGATACAGTGTGTGTGTGTCGGGGGTTTTGCGATGGGCACGGGGCATCATCGGGGGGGGGGGGAGGATTGGCTCTTCGACACGAATTCCGACCTTCGTCGCAAGGATTGACGTGTGTGTACACGGTGTGCTCTTTCGCTCCGTGGAGGGCATTGGTGTGGTTTTTGGCTGATGGCGGTGGGTATATCTTCTTTCGTGAGAACGCGGATTTTTTTCGCATTTTTTCGTACGTTCTCCGCGTCGGCGATAATGATGATTATTGTTGCTTGTATATGTGTTATTTGTACGTGAATCGAGTCCTTTGAGTGATATTCCCTGCAGTGGGTTGTACAGAGGTGAGGTATATAAATTCACCGTCGCAATTCACTTTTGAGCTCTATGGTTCTCGTGCAAGGGTCCGTATAAATTTCTTTGGAAGGATTTTTATTGGGACGGATGTAACTTGAGCCCATGGGTGCAATTACGATAATTCGTTGGGACCTGTACAAATTAAAGTTTGTTTTGTCAGACCACCACTGAATATCAATGGGCTCTCTCTTCATAATAATTATAAGGTGCGAAAGGGCAATGAAGTTTTTGGCAACAAAAACATATTTAGATATTCGGTGTTTCGGTGAATCCAGTGACAATTTTTTTTTTTTTTTTTTTTTTTTTTTTCACACAATATTAAAGTAGTGAGAATAAAAAGGACGCAGAAAAGGTTACTGTATTTTTTATACGGTTGCCCGTGGGTGTGTGCGTGCGAATGAGGCGTCGAAGATTATCATTCGGAGAACATTTTTTTCCCCCAGAGTCGTGAATTATTGTCATTATTCGGGGTGATTATTTTTTTCGCGGAAAAAGTCATTGACCCAACGAAGCTCGAGGGCTTCCTGCTCCTTCGTGCTGCATTACTGTTTGGTTGGATTCGGTTGTGAGTGTGAGAAAAATAATTTTTCGTTTTTTTGTTATTGCCAGTTTCACGGTGTATTCGATTATCAAAACATTTTTTCGCAATTATAATGCACAAAACTCTCGGAAATCATAAATAAATAAAAAAAAAAAAAATCGCATTCGATTAACATTTTTCAAAAAATAACTTACTTCAACCATGAGTACGACACCCTACTATTTTATAAAAAAAAAAAAATCATCTGGCTTCAATACCGATGCCCGAGAATGCGCCCATATATATATTATATAAATTGCACAAATGAACCATACATGTAAACGGATACGCGGCTTGATGATGACAAATTGCACACAACCGCAGCACTCACTCCTCCGGCCATCGGCAATGAAAAGAAAAGAGAAAAGAGAGAGAGAAATAACTCGTCGTTTGTCGCCGCGGCGATCGGCAAAAAGTGGCGGATACGTCGATTACAGCCGCGAGTAACAATTTGCTCTCGCGAAAGTCGCGGAAAGAATTGAGCGCTCTCTGATTGCCCCTGTCGTCGTCGTCGAATCGCTTATGAAAATGTACAGAGCAGCACGAGTTTCGAAAACTTGACTTTATCATTATACGTTTATAAGCACACCCTACGTATATATACACACGGACAGATTAAAAAATTGCAAACACTTTGAAATGAGCACGGAATTATGCAAATAATGTATAGGAATGAAAAAAAGCACGTATGTAGATACTTTTCTTGGCCACATTGACAAATACACGACATATTTTTTTTTTGTTCTTGCTATTGAAACTCTCGCACCTACTCCCGAACTCAGGGTACGCCGTTAATTATCAAACAAAAAAAATGAAATAAAAGAGCAAGTCCCCGGGCACTCGAGTATATACATATATACCTACGAGTACATGAAATATGGAAGCTCCCGAGCAGCTGCTCCGCGTTTCGTTTTATTCAATTGCCCCGTATTAGCTAGCCCCGAGGGGGTTCTTTCGAGGGACAGGTGCTTCTTCTTCTTCTTCGCAAGAGAGTCACCTGCACCTTATCCTCGATCTCGGGAACAAGGGTATACAGTATTATTATTATTATACCCGCACTCGCTTTAATTGGGGCTACTGTAATCATCGTTGATTCAAAATGATGATCGGTACATTTTGCCGCAAAGTAAATTCTGTCCTCGTTAAAAGCCGGTGTTTTTGTTCCGATTGCAGATACCCCGAGTCCAGGTTAGCCAAGCTCTTCAACGGGAGCATCCCCATAGTCCTCGACTCGCTGAAGCAGCACTACTTCATCGACAGGGACGGCGGTATGTTCCGGCACATATTGAACTTTATGCGGAACTCCCGGCTACTGATACCCGAAAACTTTGCCGACCTCGACTTGCTGCTCGAGGAAGCCCGGTACTTTGACATCGCCCGTGAGTATACAATATTCAGGTCACCATTGCTTTTCAACTGTTTTACGCGATAACCCAACGGTGGTGATGATGATGATGTTGGCAGCGATGACGCGGCAGCTGGAGCAGCTGAAGAAGGAGCGCATAAAGAACGGCGGGGCGCCAACGTCGAGCACCCCGAGCCCACCCCCGGACCAGAGCACCAGCCCGGGGGGGCCCCAGCACCGGGGCGCCTCGTCAAACTCGTCCAACAACGTCGGCGGCTCCTCGAGACCGACCACGCCGCTTTTTCGGGAGCAGCACGCCGAGGCGAAGCTCCAGCAGCGGGCCACCGAGGGCTACGGCTGCGGCTACGAGTGCGTGGCCCTCCACGTGAGCCCCGACCTCGGCGAGCGGGTGATGCTGTCGGGGGGCCGGGCCCTGCTGGACGAGGTCTTCCCCGAGACGACCCAAGCCGTCCTGGAGGCGCGCTCGGGGGTCGCCTGGCACGCCCAGGACGCCCGCCACGTCATAAGGTTCCCCCTGAACGGCTACTGCAAGCTCAACAGCGTGCAAGCGATCACGAGGCTGCTAAACGCGGGCTTTCGGGTGGTGGCGAGCAACGGCGGGGGAGTCGAGGGCCAGCAGTTCTCCGAGTACCTCTTCGTCAGGCAATCGTTGCTCAACACCTGACGGGCTGCCGCTGCCGTGGCTCGTGGTGACGACGACGACTGTGGTGTAGAGCTCGTCGACTCGTCGTCGAGTCTCGTCGATCGGCCCCTGACTCGGGGCTAATAGGACCGAGGGAACCTATAAGGATGGAGCTGTTTTTTTTTTTTTTCTCCCTTTTTTTTCGTAATCGGCTAAATGACACGTTGTCGTTTTGAATGTGCAACGTTGGCACTTTTGTCTTTTCAATCGACGATTTTTGTACATAATGTATTACGAGCCGAACAATAATGCTCCTGGCAAATGAATAATTATTGAGTTTAAAATCTATATAAAGAAGTTAAGGGGAGAGGAGGGGATGAAAGAAACATACCGAAAGTAACGAAACTCGCGCTACTCCTGCTATTCTGTAAATTAATCGTAATTTCCGTAAGTACGTGTGCGCACACTTTGGTGGAACGCGGGAGGAAGATTAGAGAGGGAGGAGTCGAAATTGTAACATATATATATATATATATATATATATATATATATATATATATATACATATTGGAATCGGGTACACTTGATTCGATTGCATGGGTCTCGGGGCGAGATAAGTGAATCGGCTTCTTCGCGAACGTGTGATTTTCATCGTCGATCTCTCAAGTATTCACCTCGATGATGAACCAAGTGTGTTTGCAATTCCGCTAAAATTTTTTATTTTTTTATATTAACCACATCACATGCATTAATTAGCATTGATACATTATTTTTTGTACTATTTCTCTCATTTTAATAGATAGGATTATGATTGTTTGGACAATGGATAGTAGCTTTTATTTTTTTATTTTATTTATTTTTTTTTTTTTAATGATTTTCATACATTTGTTTCAAGTGAGCTTACATGGACTTTTGATCAAACGTACGCGTCACAATGAAAAAAAAAGTAATAATAATAATAATAATGATAAAATATCCGTCTACTGATGTATAGTATGAAATAATATATGTAGTGAGATCTATTCGAAACAGTTTGCGCAATGTTTGGATTATTTGTGCAAAACGATGTATTTAACTGTGTTAATAGGAAATATACAACGTATTTGAAAAGTTGTACATTTTCTGTCGAATAATGAAAATAAAACAAGCTTGGAATGAAGCTGAATTATTATTGTAATACTATATGCGTTAACTACTTTGTAAATACATATACCTTTACTTTCGTAAAAGAAATAAATAAAAAGTTGCTCGAACCTCAAAACGCAGGTTGTACTATCCATTATATGAAAAAAGAAAAAAAAGGATTTACGAAACATAAAACAACGAAAAAAAGTTGATTGTGCAATTTTGACGTAAAATAAGATTTTTGATCTCATAAATACTATCGAAAAAGCGAAGGAAACGGTACTTGAGAAAAAAATGAAAAAGAAAAAACAAGGTTTTGAAAGAAAAATAACGAAACGAGCTACTCTATTGATGTTTACACAGCGACTGTACCGAGTCGATGAAAAAGAAAAAATAAAATAAAATAAAATAAAAATCAAACGCTTTGCTTCAAACGCAGTTGGCTAGATTTCAGGTGGCCGAGGTACACACGCATATATTTACAAATTAATACAATCTATGAACACGCGAAACTATACGTCGCCAAGGCACGTCAGAAATGTATCTATCACAAAAGCGATTAGAATTGATCACAATAAAAATGTTTATTACTGTAAAACGACACGAGTACTTTTGTTTTTTCTCTTCTTCATACGATATTCACGAAAGTACAAAAACCTCTGTAATTGGAGTATATACTCGCGCGAAAATTTACCTCAGCCCCGAAATATACATCGCCACCTGGGTAAACTTTTATCTCCAACAAATTCCTTTCAAAAAAATTTATGGTTAAAAAAAAAATACCAACAAAAAATTATGTTCCCCAAAAGACAACGAGAAATGTTCCCGGGGGCAGAGCGCGCGCCACCAGAGGAACTTTGTCAATGGCCCAGGACATTAGCGTTCGTCCGACGAAAAAAAAACAAAAAAAAAAACAAAAAAAACAAAAAAAAAAGAGCAGAGGGGAAAAAAACAAGAAAGCCAACACAGGGAAAAACGAGGACCAGCCCTGGAGGCAAATAGAGAACGAGAGGGGCTAAAGGGGGGGTAACATTACCGCGGATAACGCAAGCCACGCCGCGCGCAGGGTATATATAGTACATAAGGGATAAAGCTCTCTCCGGGGCATACACGTACACACACGCAGAGAGAAAGAGGGGCACGAGCGTCGGCCAGCCGCGGGGCCAGTTTCCATGGTTACCCCGGCTGAACTCAATATCCGCGCCAGCTCTTTTCTCCGAGGCCCCGCGAGCGGACACTTGCCCGAGGCCGTCATCGCTCGAACCTGCCGAGCGGAGCGCTCGGCTGATTATATTCCATTTCTGGATCGGCCCCGAGGCGCTCTCCCGCGCGCACACCACCAGAGAGAGGTCCGCAGAGCTGTCGAGAGCGAAAAAGACAGCCCGGCGAGATTGCGCTCATAATATTTATTGTTTTCGGTAATGAAGGATCGGACAAACAACCCACGCCTCTCTACGGGGGTGTGCAACGATAACGTTGCTTTGTTTTCCGTCGTTTGCTCATTGTACCGTGCGAAAGAGAATTGGAAAAAAATTCTTGTCCATTAGGCCGTACGAGTCCCGTGTGACCTTTTTTTCCACGAATGCGCCGTTGGAAGCAAGTTGATTTGGCAGTTTGAAGTTTTAACTTTTACAATATAATTTTGGAAATTCATTCGTACAAGCGTTGGGGCAAAAAAGCTTTTCCACCAGTGTAATGTACATCTCATACAAAGCGCTCTTTTCCAAGGAGGCTGTGTTGCAATACATGGATGTATATTATATTTACAACCGTAAAAAAAAAAGAAAAAAAAAAAAAAAAAAAAAGAAAAAAGGTCAAAAATAGTTTGGAAAAAATAAAAGTTTTAACATAAATTAACGAGCAAACCGTATACGTGTAGCCTCGGAGCGAACGCGAGCGTCAAATTTAAAAGAGAGCGAGAGGGATAATGAAAGAAGCCGGAGGCGCGCGAAACGAGGAAAAAAAGGAGAGGAAGAGAGAGAGAGTGGAAGCATCGCCAAAACTAAGCCTCGGGCGACCCAACGTTGGAAGACAGTTCGAAATTCAAGGAACCACACAGCTCCTGCAAAGAATATATCTATATGTATATTATACGTACAGAAAATGAGAACTCCTCGCCGAGGGGCGATTAGCTGTGGGCGAACGAGCATACATTATGCACATAGGTATACCAATATTATACTTATGAGGAGCGCGAGATAACATACTTTTTTTTTATCTAATTACTTTTTACGCTCGAGCATTTGAAATTTGAAAGTTGACCTCTAGAGGGGCTCTGTCTTGTTTATTTAGAAGAAAAATGAATGAGTGTATTGATATAAAACGTGTTTCTTAATGAATGCGTCGCGTGTAAAATGAAGCATTCATTACCGTGTACCCTTGTCCAATTTTGTTGTACCTTCAAATTTTCGGTGCAGCGAGTATAGTTGGTTGATGCGTTGTGAAATTGCTGGTTGTACTTATAATTTTCGTAACGTGCCTTATTTTCAATACTTTTTTGAGTAAAAGTGCATTTTAACTGACATGGTTCTTTTGAATATATGTTTTGCCAAACTTAAAGTATCCAGTATGTTCGTAGGCCATATAGTTAATGGCAATTTTAGTAAAATGACTCTTCCAAGTCACAGATGGATACAGCTGAAAGAGCGTTGATGATTATTTTTGTGATTTTTTCATCTTTAAAATTGCTCAGCAAAAAAAGAGAAGCACTCATCGTTAATTGTTGAAAAAATGTCCAAGTTCACTATCAATTCAAGTTGAGTTCACGCCAATTGTTCATTTAAATCAGCTGATAAATTTTAGAAGCACAAAAGCAATAGCAGCGCTCTTCGTATCCTCCCGAATAGAAATGTGCCGTAGCTTGCCTGACTGCCTGTGCAGGTCCTGCGCAGGCAAGATAGGCATTTTATGCATATGTGAGGTCAGGCTGTGCACAGTTCCTGAACAGGTCCGGTGCTCTTGCCTGAACTGACATCAACTGTCTGCTACTACAGTATAGTCTTAACCCTTTTCTCAATTAATCTAAATTGGAGCAAAATCGTTATTCTCGACGAAAGACGCGAAATAAATATAGAATGTGAATTATTCGTAAAAGAATAATTTCGAAAAAAAGAAAACCATACAGATTTAATGGAAATAATGAAAAAAAAGCTAAACTTACAGATAATATTAGTGAAAACTCAGCTCTACAGTTTGATAAGCAAGAAATTTAGAGCGATATTCAGCCAGAAATTTTTGAAGAATTAAAGACAACTAATGACAGTGTAAGAAAAAAAAAAAAACAAGTGTCAATATTGATGAAGTTCGTGATTTGAATGTACAACTTCGGAAATGGAAAAGAGAGTGTTCCATTGCAAATAGCCACATGGATAAACTTTTAAAAATATTGAAATATCACATTCCTAGCTTACCTGTATCCCATAAAACTTTACTAAAATCAACTTCTCTGTTTAAAAACATTTTTTTTATGTAACATAACCTTACTATTTAATTGTGTAAAAGTCAGTTCAGGACTAGATTATATTTGTCCAGGTTGCCTGAGCTAAGGCTCCCTGTGCAGGAGCCTGAGCAGGTCCTGTGCACATCGTTGGATAAAATTCCATTAATGCCTGAGCAGGTCCTGCGCAGGCAGCTCAGGCACCTGTCCAGGACCTGTTCAGTGCCTGAACTCAATTTCTGTTCACACGTTGTGGTAAAAATCTGAAGCTCTCAAAGTGGGCTATATTTGCACACAAGTATACGCACCATATTCAAACGCTAGATGGATGGAGCTTTTCTCGCAAGTGGCGGGATTTCAGCTCGATTCGTATATAATAAAGCTGTTCTCGTGCACCCAACGTGTTGTATGAAAGGAGAGAAGTTTAGCACTCCCCTAGACAAGGATGGAACACACAAACTCGTAAGGCACTCGTCGCATTGCGCGGCACTTACGAACATTTTTTTTACTTGAAAGCCTCTTAATACTTATTCAATATACTTCCTAACTTATACTTGTTTCGGCAATTTTGGGAATTACATTAATTCGTTACTATATTTTATTAATTAATTACGTATCAATTACATATTGTTGTTACACGTCAATTACGCTTTCAATCGTCAAAGAACTGTAGTCAATCATTATCATCATTATTGTTGTTATAAGTAATGTAAATTTGTAATCTTAGTACTTTGATATGTTGCTTAATATATCATGTAATCTGTAATCTGACTTAAACGAAAACAAACGATTTTGAACTAAAGTATAAAATTAACCTCTAAAAAAAATAAAGCCGACCTTACCTTTTTTTCACTTTATATTATAATCACAGACTGCAGTTTATAACTCGCTCAATTTAAATCATCAATGTTGTATGAAGTTTTCTTCTTTTAAAATACTGTTTATATACATATATATATATAGTACATCACACACAACAAACGAGGTAACTCCATGTAACAAAAATTATCATTTTAAAGTACTTGAAAAACACGTTAAATCAAAATGGCATGCTTAAATATTATGTATGTTCCAAATTTAATTACTTTAGTGTATAAAATATAAATATTTTAACGAAAAACACTTTGTTTATGCAAATTCAATTGATATTCATTGACTTGACACTTCGACTAGTTCCCTAGCCTAGTAAATTTTTCTAGTGACATTCCCTAGCCAAGTAAGTTTTGCTAGTACTAGATAAAAATCTTGAATAACGATCAAATAGATACGTAAATTAATCAATCTAAAAGAGACGACTAAAGAAAAAAGAAGGTAAACAGTAGAAACGTGAAACACATCACTATATTTCCTTGATTCCTTTGTAATAATAATGCTGGTGACTACAATGTGTGAAGGTATTGAAATACATTGCAAACACCAATAAACGAGTATTGAAACAAAAATAAACCCTTGTTTATTTAATCTAAGGTTACCTCATAAAGTTGATTAAACATGAAAGAAAACGTGGATGGTTTTTTTTATATGAATTTTATTACAAAAAAAAACTTTGAATAGCAAATTAAATTTTCACAAGAGCTAATAAAAATTAATATGTACATACCATTAGCAAATGAATTATTATTTGTTAGATTTTGTTACCCATACTTACTTGGAGACAAAAAAAAGTGTCCTAGCAGTCGCTTGCTGATAAAAAGTATTTTACGCACTCTGTGTCATTAATAATTTTTTTCTGATTTGCTTTATAAATACGCTTTGAAAAATAGCATACAGTACAAAAACTGTTATTCAATTAATTTTATAAAATTTTTCACTTTTATTTGTTTAAATTATTTAAATTTTTCTTGACAACGTCCTGCACTGTTATTTACAACTTAAAGATACAGTTTTTATATTTTTACGAGACTTGCAGCCGTAAGGAGAAAAAGAAACAGGGAGCATTTAAACGGCGCAAAAATCTTAGTCATTATTATTAATTTTTTTTTTTTTTTTTTTTTTTACTATACAAACAAGTTCTTACCTTTTCTTTATTTTTATAAACGCAATCCTTAAAGGCATAAATAGGCTTATGAGATATACTAATCACGTACCAAAAAAACTTAAAACTTGTATGTTTTTCTGTTATGCACAAAATAATTTACAGTATAAATCTCCATTTTTATGTACAGTGGACGTGATTACGTTATAAAACTCAGCAAGATGGTCAGTTATAAATGTCTTGAGAATCTTTAAGGAAACATACAGTATCTTACATCTATTAATTACGTTTTTCTACACCTTTACTGTAAATATATTATTACGCGCCATGACATCTTAAGCGACCTGATTTGTCATCAAAATAAATTAATTTGCAAGGAAGCATATACGTCTACTCTTTATCTTATGTAAAGTTAACATCACTGAATTTCGCTTTCTTAGTTTACACTTAACACTTTTCTCGCTTATACTATAGCATTGATATTAATTTCTCTCTTATGTGATCGAGTTATCAACATTCAATGTATATAAGTTTTTCTGCATTTGCCGAGCATCCCGCTTCAGCTTTAACTATGCTTAATTCTTATAAAATTTTTTTTGTTTTCATACTTTTCTGTACACGTAAAAAATTCAATTGCTGTACATTATATTACAAATTAACTATAAACACGCTCACGTAAGTGATGGTTGAAGTGTTAATAAATACTTTATGATGGCTACTTTAAAGACTATAAAATTAATTGTTTTCATTGAGAAAACAGAAGTTTATTTTGCTTGAAAAAATGATTTGACAACAAAGAATTTTTTCTGTTCAACTGTTTACAATGAGGCTTGTCTAAATTTTTCATAGATATTCTTGATTGCTTTACTGTAGTACATTACAAAATATTAGTGTGTTATAAACTTCACCTAACTGCATTTGTCTCATAAATTATAAATTGCTTAATCAAAAAAAAATTTGATTTTAATAAACACTTGTTAAGTTTATTTCGAATTTTGTATTTATTTAAAAACGTTTTCATTGAAAAAATAAAGTATTTTAAACTGAGTAACACATCTACCAAAAATAAAATTAATCTTTACAATTCGTATTTCCATTTTGATTAACTTACGCAAGTGTACGAATGAGCGCTACAAGAAAGAATGCTAAGAAGAAACGGAAGGGAAGAAAGTCTAGAGTTGTGGAAAACTAATTAATGCATGATTTTTTTCTAGACGTGATAAACAATTGGATTTTTTGTTCATCTGTGCGGCAACAGGCACCAATATTGTATACTTATATCGACTCCTATTTTTTTTTTTTTTTATCAACACAAATCAGGTACACGCTTTCTTCGTCGGTTTATTTCTGCAGACCTTAACTTGTTTTTGTTTCTTAGCGTTATACAAAGTTACGAAACTTTTCATCTTTCGGGCTTTTGAGATCTACAGATTATACTACCCGATCACAAATACATATACAAACAACTTGTTACGTCAAGAAAAAAACATTTTAATTAAAAATGAAATCCTCTTAATGAGATGCAAAATTAGAAAACCACGTCAATTTGTTAGTTATAACTGTTGTACAGACAATAACAATCAATGATCAATGTACTTGATTAAATAATACTTCTAGCTGTTAAGCATAAATTTTGTAGACGTTTTCACAAAACCATTGTGTAGTTTAAATTCATTTTCATGAAAGAGTAGGCATATTAATGACCTAAAGTACAAGTGATAAACAAAAACAAATGTTTCTTGATTACATACACTTTATGAAAAGTTCATAAAACTATAGAAGGACAATAAAAACATGAGTGAATGGAATTTATGATCGAGCTCGATATAACGATACTAGGGAGACATTCACGCACTGTTCTTGATTTATTACATTATCTCACGAAAAATCCGCTCGTCTCGATACAATCGCATTTTTGACGCTTCAATAATTAATATTGTGATCGCGTAAAGACGAGATTGTTTTTTTTTTTTTTTTTTTTGTTTTTTTTTTTTTCACACCTTGGTTAAAATATCTCATTGATAACAAGTTACTAAATTAAAAAAACTTTTTAAAGTTTTTTCCCCAGTAGCAAATAAATCCTTGTTTTGAATTAAAAAAATAATCCAATCTTCGTTCAAAGTAATCAAAAAATAACACAGAATCAACAAAATTTTCTATGAATATCGATGTAAACACAAACTTAGTAAACAAAATAAATTCTTTTTTTTTTTTAATCATTGCATGCAAGAACACAGCCTTTGCTACACGTGAACCCTAATTGTGATGATATAACTTAAACAGAAGCCAATTATTCCATAAAATAAAATAACTTCATGACAACTATGAAGATCCATTATTTTCAATGAAACCTTTTAACCAAGGCAACATTTTCCCGATTGCTCAATGAGTAACTTGGTCAGATAAAAAGAAAAATCAAAATTAACTAGAATAGAAGATAAAGTGACGGAAGGACGTGAAATAAAGATATGCTATTTATCTTACACCAAACTAACTCTCGTCTACATTCCCCACTGCGACCTCAGTCAAATTTACAAATGTATAAGAGAAACTTACATATCGACGATCACTTTGACAATACAAACGTCCGTTTACTTATTGCCCGCCCGAGATGTACCCCACTAATACGTTAACCATAAAAATGTTGATGGCAGCTGCAACAACGGCGCTTTAAAAAAAAAAAAAACAACAACATATAAAAACTAATCGCTCACAGTCACAACACCGGCACTGCAAGTCTGTCTCATTAGTAACGAGCACAAGAGCACAGTGTGAATGATTGTTATTTAACGTCAGTATCAAGCCAAACTGTTCAAGTTGTGATAACGACGACATAAGGAATAGCTCCAGTCACATTGGAGGATCACTTTAAATAGGACCGGTAAAGGGTCGTGGAACGACACATTTCTTTCTCTTGTTCCAGGAGAAAAAGCAGGTCACGAAAGTTGACACGCTTAAGACGCGGTCGTAGTGGAAGCTGTCGGTTAAATCCAAGACCACCAGCTCCGAGATTACCAATGCCACTTGTGCTGTTTCCAGAAGCAGCACCGAGATCAAGTTTTGGTTTTTTACGTGGTCCGATAGCTTGTAATGCTGTCTGATTAGCTTCGCGTTGGCGTGCCTCCTCCATTTCAACTCTTTGCATCTACAGAGACAAAGGTTTTGTTAAAAAATTTTATTAAATGTTGGCGAAAATTTTTTCTGTCAAGTAAAATTTTTTTAATATCCACCTCTTTCGCCTTTGCTTTGAGTTTAGCTTGTTCTGGATCTTCTATTTTCGATCTGCTTTTTGCCACCTTCATCAGAGCTTCCCTTTCTTGTTCTTCGTGTCGCTTACGTTCGACCTTGTCTAATTCTTCCAAGAATTTCAACTGTGACCTCACATCTTGCGTTACTTCGTACCTGGGATCGATCTGCGTAAATCAAGGTTTTCAATAAAGTTACAAGGAATCAATAAAAAAAAAGTGCAAGAGATCATCTTTACTTTATTGAGATCTATCCTGTGTTCCGCTATAATGGCTAATTTTTCAACTAAATTTTTTAGCCTCTCTTGAGCTGCGTGAGATATCAATGAAGCAACCTCTTGGTTAGGTTCTTCTAAACCATAACTAGTCACTAAAATAACACAGATAAACAATAGTTTATTAGTACAAAAATCTTTAATCTTAAAAAAAAAAAAAAAAAAAAAAAAAAAAAAAAAAAAAAAAAAAAATCATACAACTTGGCCTAACCTATTTTATTAATTTTTTGTTGGAGGGGTGTCAGATGAAGGAACACATCGTCTTTGCACGATCTAATTTGAGTCCCGACAAATTTCGTTGATCCGAGAATTCTCTGAGATTCCTCGGCAAGATTGACTCCTCCCATAGCTGCGACATCGTTAATGTCATCGTCACCTCTGTCGAAACACAATGTAAACATTATCAGTCCACTTTTGAAATAAAGAAAATAAGCAACAGTGTATCTTGTAAGCTTACGTGTATCCCGCGGAGGAAAAGGTCTTCTTCTCCTTTTCCTTGATAACGGCCGGTTTTGGCTGTGTGGAAGGCACTACGGTTTTATTCGGCGTCGCGCTAACGCTGCTTTTGTTCAGAACCTGCGTCGAGGGCATCGTTTTCGAGCCGGCCGTCATTGAGGCTATTGTCTTTTGTGCAATTGTGGGTGCACCTGACTGCCGAACAGATGACGGTGTGGTCGAGCTCATCATACTGCTCGCGCTCGTACATACAGACATTTGTTGCTGCTGCAATGGTTGTGATGGCTGTGGCAGTGGATGCAACTGCGGGGGTTTAAGATGCTGTTGCTGCTGCTGTTGTTGTTGCTGCTGGTGATGTTGCTGCTGCTGCAAAACCTGCATTGGTGATTGTGGAAGCTGTGCCGCCGCAGCCGTTTGTTGTTGCTGTTGCACAAGTGGCGCTTTGGAAAAGGGTGGACGCACTACTGTCGTAACTGAACGCACCTGTAGAGGTGACGGACGGATTAAACTTGTTTCTTCGTTTTCTTTACGAACGAGCACTAGTGCCTGATTTTTTTATTTTTAAGCTCGAAAAGTTAGTCAATGTGTACTTATTGTGATTTAAAGAGGTTAGTTGTTTTAAATTTTATTGTACAGTTAACATGCAATGCATGTGAGTTGTCATCTTATAGATATCTCTAATACCAACTATAATTGTAATCTGATTGTTCTTTAGAGATTAATTTTATGCTTTTATGTATGTGTATACAGACATTTTTTTTTTTTTTTTTTTTTTTTTTTTTCATTAAATAATAATTAGATGTTATCGGAGGTGATTAAGTATAAAAATAAAAAAATGTTGCAATTAGTTCTGGTCTAACCAAAGTTTGATGCATGCTGTTTTCATTAAGCCAAAGATTTTATATATTTTTTAAACAAGAATAATTATAATAATCGTGCAGTGTGAGAGACAATAACTAAATTATGATTCTGAAAATATTTACTTTTTTGTTAACTGTCTTTTCCGTCTTAACAGTTGCTGGTTTTTCTGAATTCTTTGAAAAAAAAAATACAGAAATTTTTCTTCAAAACCATGTTTCCAGTAAACATTAATTTTGCATTATGGTAAAAATGACATTTTTGAGCTGTTTATTTTAAACTTCAACAATGTCAGCAATCACAATAATGCTTTTCATAATCTTATTATAAGCTATTTTTTGTATCAAAATTTAGGCAGCTTTCCATTATAGAAATGTATGGAGAAAAAAGCGTATTTGTAACTTACCAGTCTTTGCTGAACCATTGGCTGAGGTGGTCGGGGTACGCTTGTAACTCCCGCAAGTGGTGCTACTACTCGTACTTGCGTACCAGCAGATGGTGAGCCTGCAACAGTAGCGGCAGATGCGACAATTTGCGTCGGGGTGGGCGCACCTGCAGCAACAACCCCAGGCGCTACAGCTACGGTCGGTCGGACTTGATTTTGCTTTACCAGAAAAACAACAAACATTTTTCACAAAGTTTGCGACAGTCGTGAGTTATATTCTAGTATCATTATGAACCTGTGCAATAGTCGAGCCCATGGGAAATACTGCAGTGGCTAAAGGCGGTCTTATACCTTCAATCATTAGTTCCCTGGCGATTAGTGACTGTCGGAGCAACGGCAGACTCTTTTTTAAAAATCCTATTAAACAGGGCTGTGGCGAGGCATTGAGCAGCCTCTCAAGTCGCTCGCAGAACGTTTCTGGCTCGACTCTACCGTCGATCAGTTCCTGAATGAGGGTTCGAACGTTTCGTTCCACATTCTTCGGTTCTCGACTAGACAACTCTAACAAGTTTGCTAGGAATTTACGGCACTTTTCTTTGGTATTATTGTCCGTAGTCTGACGCTATAATTTCAAGAAAGAAAAAAAAAAATCATCAAGTGTCAGTGACTGAAGTCTTGAAATATCGCGAGTAAGAGCAAAGTGTAATAGTAATGCCTCTTTCGATCTGTTATTTTATTAAGTACAGCATTTACGGCCTATTTCGACACCTTAGTTAAAAAAGGCGCTAACTCACATTTGATCGGAGTCTGAATTAGCGTTTTATTCAAGGTAATTTTTGAGTAAGCGCTTTTTTTAACTGAGGCGTCAATTTGTCATATCGATAGGCAGTTAATTTATCATTAGTTGTGAAAGAGTTTAAAAGGTAGCATTAGCATTTCACTTGCAGTGTTGGTTGGTCGGCAAGACTTTAATTTATTTCAACTACCTGGACTGTAGCCGGGCTCGGCTGTGCAGTCGTTACGGCCGGTGTCGGCGCCGTAGTTGTCGCGGCGACTATCGTCGAAGTTACTGGAGTCACTGTTGTAGTTGTTACTGTAGGAGCTACAGTCTGTTCAACCAAAAAAAATTCCTCATTAATTATGATTATCCCTGAGTACTTACGTTACTAAATGTCGTGATGTGTTTGTAAATAATAAATCTACAAAAAATCATTCGTGAATAATTGACTGCATGCACATTGAGTACATGATTTTTTGCACATTTTTATAAAATTTAATGAAAACAATTTTTTTTTAAAATGATATTCAATTTGACTTATAATTTATTTACGATCTTTCATCGATTCTGATATGAAGTGTATAAACATGATTTATATTTGATTAACGCACATGTACCTTGTAAAGACTCGAATTTCGTTAGTTCATTATACTAAGCTGTGTTTAATAAGGTAAGGTAGTGTTTTGTTACTTAAAATTTGTTAAAGTTGTAATAAATAAAATTGTTAATCTTTAAAAAAAAAAAAATTATTTGTAATTAATCACCAAAGTAAATTTAAATGTGATGTTTGCTATATGATAATAGTATTTTGGAAATTTTTTTGTTGATATTAATTTTTTATATTTTATTGTGCATTTCCTTACATGCAACAGTTATGTTGGATTCATACTATAAATTATTGAATCAATTAAACTACAATGGAACCAGAATAAATTACATGCACAAAACGTGAAACTTAGGGGAAAAAAAGTTTCTTGTATGTGAAACAAATAAAATATAAAAAATGCTTAGAATTTAAGATAAATTTCTAAATTATTGATTTCAAAATAAGTTTATACAAAAATTAGAATCAATAAAATCATTTTTTCTGATTTTTGTTTTTTTTTTGTTTTGTTTTCAACAGCATCAAGAAACCATCCACCTAGTCTACAGGCATTCCAACTTAAAATAAGTCTGCAGACTCAAAAAAACAAATGTGCAAGCAAAGACAGAAAGAAACAAATCAGCTGAAGCAGAACATCTAGTAATTGAGAAAAATTACAAAAAATAAACAAAAGAATCAAAAGAGTTCGAGTCTCTAATAAAGGCATTTCTTAAATGTGCGTCACCTGAATCGGCTTTCTTATCGTGGCGAGTGGTGGACCAGTGAACTGTGCGTTCAGCCTACTTACAGCTGGCAGAGTGGCCAGGCGATAGGTCGTTGTGCCACCAGCTCCGGGCGACGCCACCGCGACCGCAGCTGTGGCGTTGCCCGCGTTTATGTTGTTAGCTAATTGTGCTCCTGGTGGGCCCAGCGTCACCAAACGGTATTGACCAGTCTCTGTCTTCAATAGTAACTGCTGGCCTGGTGATGCTTGTAAGCTCTGTAGAGTCTGTAGCGTTATCTAAAAATGTTAACGATAAAAACGACTGATGTAGGCAATTAAAGAACGCTATACAAATTATTTTACTTTGCCTCATAACTATTTTCATTTTAGAGGTAATGAGTTTTATAATGAAAATTTTTTCATTTTGAAACATTTTTGTACAAGCTTGGACTATGCATGAAAGGAAAAGTTGTTAAGTGTATCTCACGAAAATAATTTTTACAATAAAAGCAGTTTTTGTTTGATTTTTTATGATTGTGTGCTTCAAGTAAAAACAGTCAGTGAAATAAGTTATAGGCAAAAATTGCCTGCTATAAACACATGATTACACCTAACCCAAACTGAATTTTGTACCCAAGACAACAAAATTTGTAGAATCAAATAAAAAGTAATTCAAGAATCAAATTAATATACGAAAAATAGTTGAAAGTGATGATGGTTTAATAGCTCTGTTACAAGCTGTAATTAATGAAGAAACTAATTATATTTTAATGAGGACCTAATGTGAGAGCTTAATGAGTACCCAGATAAACAACACGTCTTTTATGTACAAGGAGTGTGTTGTAGTTGTAATGCTTTAATTAAAAAAAAATGTTAAATTATGTCACCGAGCAAATTTTTAATTTCTCATTGCCAAAAATTAGCAAAATTTCAGTTATGTAGTATTATGTTAAATTGTGCCTACACACAGGACATACCCCAGGGGTTCCCGTTCTTCCTGCCATAACGTGCTGATGACCCTGGGCAATCACGACCCTGTTGACGGGTTTACTTGCCTGCTGGCCTGTAACTGGAGTGCCAGAGCGCACGGCATTAACATTGAGTATCTGCACGTTGCCGGGCACAAGGGTAGTAGCAGATGCGGCACCAGCAGGCTTGCCTGCTTGCTGCTGGGCAGTCGCGTTAGCCATGCCTGCGGCCACCGTGGCTGGGACTGACATCGGAACAGAGACCATACCACCTGGCGTGCTAGTCTTTATCACTAGTGCAGTCGATTTATTCACATTAACGGCCTGTTGCTGCTGCTGCTGCTGTTGTTGTTGTTGTTGTTGTTGCTGCATCTGTTGCTGCTGCTGCTGCTGCATCTGCTGTTGTTGTTGTTGTTGTTGTTGCTGCTGCTGCATCTGCTGTTGTTGCTGCTGCATTTGCTGCACCAACTGTGAAGCCTGATTAGTAGTAGTGGTCTGTGTGCTCATCACAGTACTACTGCTGCTAATGCTACTGTGCGTGGTACTCTGAAGCAGCTGCATAGGCTGCTGGGTAGTAACGACACCTAGAGTACCATTGGCAAGTTGGGAAACGCTCTGAGCGGGAAACGTGAGTTTGTTATTGGCATTGACGGCGACACCACCACTAATGACCTGCCCACTGTTTGGATAAACAATCTTAACGTGCTCACCGCCGACCTTGGCTAGAGCAGTGAGTTGTTGCTGTTGTTGTTGTTGTTGTTGTTGAACAAGGCTCTGATTACTGGTGACTTGGTTGCTCGTTACCTGAGCCACGAACTGCTGTTGCTGCTGCAGAGGCTGTGACGATTGTGGCTGCGTGACGACCGTTTGTACGGTCTGGACGGGCTGAACCGCCTGGACTGGTTGCTGATGCACCTGCTGGGCATTGACCTGCGCTGCAGCATTGGCCGCCGTGACCACATTGACCGGCGTCGCTAAAGTCTGCAACTTGGTAGTCGTCAGCTGGCCAACGGCAGGCGAAGGAGTAGAAGGCGTCTGCGGTTGTTGCTGATGAGGAGTCGACGGCGTGGCCACGCTATTGACCATTTGTAGCTGAGGTTGGGGTGCACTCGGGACACTGTTTTCGGCGTTGCCTGCAGTGCCGCCACCTCTACCGTCGAGGCTCGGCCCTGGTCCGATAACTCCATTAACAATGTGCTGCTGCTGGGATGCCGAGGACTGTTGACTTTGCTGCTGCTGCTGGGGCTCGGTCTTGACGACGACGGGCAATTGCTGTAACTGGGTGGTGGTGGTGAGCGTGGGCGGCGAGGGCACCGGGGCAGCGACCGTCGCAGCCGCCGTCATGGGGGCGGGGGTTCCGTTGCGCTGTGGATGATTGCTGCTACCGCTACTCGAGTTGGTGACGATGGAGTTCTGTTGCTGCTGAGACAAGGCAGATAACGACGCGGCTACCGTCGGCTCACTCGTCCCGCTTGTGTTAGATATTGCGACTGCTGCATCGGCGGACTGAGTTTGCTGCTGCGGCTGTGCCTGTGGCGGTGGTAGTGGTGGTGGTGGTGGGCCGGCGGGTGGCTGCACCACTTCTACTGCCGGCGGCGGCGTCTGACCAGCGGCGCTGGACGGCTGCGCTTGGGATTGGGGCTGCTGCGAGGGCCCAGCTACCAGTTGAGTCTCGAGCGAGCCTACGATCGCGCTCACCGCGGACTCGTCGACGTCCGTGCTCAGTGCTTCCTCAAGGAACTTGGCTGACGCCATTTTCGTCGCCCGAGCTCCAACTGTAAACTGAGCAGCGCATGCGCTGCCCGGTTCTGCACAGCAGCGCCCGAGAGCGACGACGACGTCCGACTAACGACTAACGTAATGTGCATTCTGTTATTGTTGCTCCGGAGAGTGCAGCCTAGGAGAGGAGGCATGTTTTTTTTATATGATACGATACGATGTGTGTCATACTTGTAGGAGTAAGGAGTTGTATATATAGGTACCGATAATATATACGCGTATAACAATGATTTACACTTGAAATGCGCGCAGTGCTGCCAGATGCTGCTCTCATGGGCAGCTCACCCACCCTGACCCCTGTCTTTGTACAGTTCGTAAGTATAAGGTACTCCGGGTTTGTATAGGTATAGGCAAGAAGGGTGGCGGGTGGCGGATAAGCGCTTCTGTAGTATTCTCCGTTATCTTTGCAACATATTACTATTTCTTGTCATCTGCATTTTTTTATTACTTATTTAGTTTCTATTGCGCGCCACATCTGCACACAGAAGTCGTCCCCCCACTTAAGAAAATAGAGGTCGAATGTCGAATCGTCTGTTTCCGGGACTAATCGGGCCGACGAGAAATCTCCGCGGAGTGTGGGTGTACTAGGAGCTGGAGATTGCAGGAGACGCGCGCGTCCAGAGATGAGTGGTCGGCGTTGTCGCGTTGGCAGCGCTGGTTCTGCACTTGCAATAATGAGATCGCTTTTTCTTCTTGACGACGCCGTTGATTTTGTCGTCAAAGAGGAGAGGAAAGAAAAATGAAACGAGAAAAAATAAGCTAGTGCACATACTTATGCAGGTGCTAGGTAGGTTGTACACTATGCTTACCAACTGACCCCCCCCCCTTGCATGCCCTTCCTGGCCTGGTAACCCGTGTGACATTAGGTTTGTTCAAGCTGATTCTCGGGGACACTCGGAGAGACTCTGGGAGTCTCCGAGAATGGAATGAATGAACAAGTATTCTTCTCCGAGTGTCTCACTGTCTCCGAGAGACTCTGACTGTCCCCGAGAATCTATATGCACACGTTAGGTTAGATAAATTAAAATCCTATGTAGATTCACTCTAACACTAAGACATTCTGTTTACTTTTTGTGTTTACCTAACCTAACGTGTGCAAATACAATCTCGGGGACAGTCAGGGGCCGTACCATATAACTATTTTTCTGTACATCGGCCTATGTGATAACATAGGCCCGCGAAGCTAAAAAAAGTTATATGGTACGGACCCAGACTACCCAGAGTCTCTCGGAGACACTCGGAGATGAATACTTGTTCATTCCATTCTCGGAGACTCCCAGAGTCTCTCCGAGTGTCCCCGAGAATCAGCTTGAACAAACCTATTGCCAAAACCCCATTTATTTTTTCATCACAAATTTTAAGCCAAGAACATTATTTTAAACATTACTCATGCAATGTACTAACGTCGTTGTAAGAACGTAGTTTTTAATTTTTTTTTCTCACTTCTAACAAATTTTGAAGTAAATAAAACACTTTTTTTATTTCTTTACTCTAGCAAATGTGTGCAGTAAGTGTCGTATGCACAATTTCAATTTGCGCTCATATTCTTACCTTCCAAAGCACTGCAAGTAAGAGAGACTTGTTTGAACCTTATTGGGTAGCACGCAAGAATAAGGATGGTTTGGTCTTCCGTGATTTGCTATCCACAGAAGCGTCAGCCAACGAGCTGCCAGATCGATTCGCAAGCTTTACTTAGAACAACGTCTTGTTAAATTTTCAATGCAATGACACAATTTTAAATCATATTTATTTTAAAGGTATTGTTTTACACACCGGTACCAGTCCTATATGTAAACTTAAATTTTCCAAGAAAAGAGCTGCCAGTGGAAAAAACATTTAGCAGTAGCAAACAAAATGTTATATATTGTAATCAAAATTTTGAAAATTTTTCCCCAGCAATTCGAAGGGACAGATTTTTCACAGCAAATTTGAAGAGTTTGAGGTATCATTATTTTCTTCTCCCTTGAGCCATACACAGATACTTATTTAAAATTTGATGATACTATGAAACATTGGAACTACAACAATAACCTTAAAAATAATATTTAAATTTCAAAAAGATAAGCAAGATTAATTGGCATGGGAAGTGAAAACACTGGAGTTGTGTGGACGAGCTATAGACACAAAAATGAAATCTACGAGGCACTCGAAATTTTTCATTTTGCCCACTCGTTTATTTCATTGTCCAAATCTACAATTAATTTTATTTGTTCTTCAAGTTTTTTAGCGAATAGCGAAAAAAAAAGTTTAACTCTATCAGTCGATCACAATACGCTTATTCGATAAACAAACATAAATATAAAGACATCGGATAATTTTTGATTGATATCCAAATTAACTAATAAACGTGATGAATTGATTCCTTAATAAATAATACATTTTTTTATGACTAACTTTCTATATATATATATATATATATATATATATATATATATATTTCTTTAGTATGGCTAAAAATAGTTTAATCATCACTGAGGATTGGATAACTCATGCACACATGCATGCGATAGTCTCGTCACTCTACTCTGGCAGCAAAATTTCTCTTCCTGTTCGGGGTCCCGACCAGACATTACACGATTAAATTGTCGCTCGAACGAGATGCATGAAAATAGCTAGGATCTACGATGTGCAAAAAAGAGACGAACAGGACACGTACGGGACAGTCATTTTGACCTTTATTCTCTTATATTTACAGTGTCATTAAGTATTGCGGTTCAATCCAGACCTGATTTACCCATATTTTACACACTCGGACAATAAGTAGCCATTATCGCACGGGACATTTATTGATACGTACTTTTAACACTCTTAGTTTAACGGTAAGGTATATCTATCGAAAATGTTGACGTCTCATATCACGGGTGTTTATGTATTTATTTATTTATAATACCAGTAGAAAATGAGTATGGCGTGAAACATTTATTTTTTTTTGTACGCATCAATTTAAAAATTGGATTTAAATATTTATTGATGAATAATTATAAATTCTTGATTTGTTAGAAAAAAAAGACACATTATAGCTCTTACGTAGCAGTTTTTTTTCCATTCTATACTTAAGCCACAATTTTTTTTCTCATATTATATTTGAGTGATAGCACTGCTAGTCTATTTACAAGGTAAGCAAGTTCTAAAAGTGCTACGTCTCAAACAACAGACTTCACATTTTTTACCTGATTTTATCTAATGAAAAATTAACCGTTGAAAAAAAAACCCTTGATATTTAATTTTATCTGGTTTTCAGTTTTTTATTAAAGCTGTACAAGAGGCGTATGTATACGTTTTAATAAAATATGTCTAATAAACATTAAATTCAAGGTTGTTTTTCTAACTGTAAAGAAGATTGTTTTTCAAATTGGGAAAACAATTTCTCTTTAGATAATGAAAGATATGTTAACGTAAACCCTTGTTCTGATAAATTTTTCACCCTGCAGGTACGTAATTTTATAGATATAGAAACTTCTTTTTTTTTAAAGTTAAATTTACACCTTATGTATTAAATAATTACCTGTTTTAAAATTTTAATTCAATTCACTAGTTAATCTCGTTACGGTTTATCTCATATAAATACATATTTAGAAGCGGAAGAAAATTTATCTAAAGCATTGCCAAGCGCACTAATAAACAACTACAACATAAAATTTAAAAAAAAACTATCGATTTAAGGATTACTGGTAAAGTGCTCCCACGCTCTGATAATGGCAAACAGCTTATCCCCAGGACTTTGGGTGTGCACCACTTGTCTCTGGCCGATAAGCTTGTAATCTTTGACCAGCTTATTACTCTTCACCCCAGACTCGAGCAGTTTTTCAGCCACAGCAATTTGTTCCTTGGTCGGGCTCTTGTAACTAAAGTCACCCACAAATGCTATCCCGATGCTCCTGTTGTTGTAGTTGTGCGTGTGAGCACCGGCCATGTCCCATCCTCTCCCTTCGTAAACGTTACCGTCGCCCCCAACCTTTTAAAAGTTTTATCACGTTTCATCATTTTTACAAACAAATTTTGAACATTAAATTTTGTTTTTCCGGTTCGTATTTTAAAAATCCGTGGGAAATTGTTGTTTCGTCAAAAATTGACGATCATGTTTTAATATTACGAACAAAAAAACTGACGTATCTTAGAAGAAATACAAAACTGTTGGAGAAGAAAAGAATGTTCTCCGTTTAAAAAATCATTTCATTATTAATTTGACAAACGATATTTCGATCACGACGCACGTGGGTAATGTGCTCAACATATTGGGTAAATATTGCGCGGAAACTTGCACACCTATTGTTATATCCGAAATCTTGGTCTGGACAATTAAATAAGTTGCTAATTGATTAAAATATAAAAGCAGATGATGTAACGACTCTGATAATTTTTTCTTCCTTTCTGGTGGTTTTCAAGCTCGCGCGTAAGTATCCAACGAATTGTATACCCACCAGGAAGTTGTAGCCGACGTCGAGCCACCCTTTGGCCTCGATGTGGAAGGTCTGAATGACCCGCACGTTCAGTATGCATTTGGCCTTGTTGTAACAGGACTGCGTCGCCGTGTGGCTGATTATGGCGTACGGGGCTGGCTGAACTTTGAGATGTCGAGGTGAGTCGGTAGCCGGCTGGGCGCCCCACGCGACTCGCTTTATTATGCGCACGTCCTCTGATTTTTTCTCGAAATCATTACCGGCTGTGAACACGATCGTTTCACGCGATCGCGTGATAATGCGATTTAAACACCAGATAACAACAACAAAAAATAATGGAATTTCAGTTCTAATTATAGTTTTGATTTGTTTCGTCACTATACTTAAACTTTTCATTTGCTAAAACCATACTCCTACTTACGATCGAGATCGTTAGCTGTTGTCATGATGATCCCGATGAATAAAATTACGGCCTTAAACATCAACGACGGGGATTCCATTTTCACGCCAAAATGAATGTACGTGTATACTTATGTTTATTACAAATATATATCAAGCTAGCAATGAAAACAAAGTTTCAATACAACTGGTGCATTTGTGGGGCTGCGTACCTATCGCGTGCGTTGTTCGTGCACGTATACGTTTGCTCCGCGACTGATCGCCAGCTTCTCTGGACCATGTATTTCTCGTCCATGAGGGAGCTAGACTCCCCTTCTTCCGATTCATTGCTTAATTTTACAATGTGATTGATGCTTCTGCAGAGACTATTGCTTACGACTCGTATGGAAGTATCACTGTAACTCGTTCGCGGAAAAATTTGCTCGCTGTTACTTGTACTCGTATGATAAATTTGAGAAATGTTTTCCGATGTGGAACCGACAGGAGAGAGATTTTGATGAAAAAAAATTAGTCATTTTTACGAAATTTTACTTTGCAATATTTTAGATATCCTCGCGGAATCAAACTTTTCGTTTTTTAGCATCCATACCAATTTTTCGTTACAATTTAATCTTTAAATTCGTTAAAAGATCTATTGACAAAAATGACAGTCTAATTTTTAATTGTAACAGAGTACTGCAGGTTGGGAAAAACTGAGAGTTCCGAGGTACTTCAAGGTTCCGAAGCCCAATGTTTCCAAGTGCGGATTCGATCATACAGGTATTTGCCGGGGCTCGTCGTATTTTTCATTACTTGTTTCTGACCCAACAATACATATTCTTTAGTCATCCTGAATTCTTTAACGCCCAAACGTAAAAGCTTTTTTAACGAATCAAGTTGTTCTTTTGTCGGTTTGAAAATGTCATAATTCCCTACGAAGCCGATCGCGAGACTCTTGTTGTTGAAATCCAAAGTATGATTGCCTTCGGTGTTCCATCCACGGCCTTGGTAAACATTACCGTCAAAGGGAATCACAAAATTGTATTCAATGTCGCCATAGCCACTTTTGATTGCCGATTTTTGGAGCTTTTTTAAAACTGTCGTACATGAGTCTATCGTTTTACAATACCAATAATACGTGTGGCAAATAATCACGTAACGAGGTGGTCTCACTTCAAGTTGTATTGGTGGTATCCGAGGCTTTAGTGCGCCCCACCTTTGACGACTAACGATTTCAAACGGATCGTCAACTGTAAGAAGATTTTCAGATAATCAAAATGCGTTTTGAAAAAAAATTTTGCAAATACCAGATTCATTACTTGGTTGAATTTGAATAGGTTCTTGAGATTCGATTGGCTTACCAAGACCAACTTTATTTTTTGCATAAATTTTGAAGTAGTAGGCGTTATACATTTCTAGCTCTTTAACAATTAAATTTAGGATGCTGGCATTAACACAACCAACTTCTGACCAGTTGGAATTTATAATATTTTTTTGATCAATTTTGTAAGCTTCCAGCTCGACTCCTCCGTTATGTCTTGGTACTTTCCACTCTATGACAACAGTATCATCCGATATCTGATGAATTTCCAGTGATGTTGGTGGAGATGGTACCACTAAACAGCAACGTATTATCAGGTTTTGGTGAAAAAATTTTCTCGGGCTTTTATAAGTGAATATAACAAATAATAATACGTATTAACTTGGTTTGATTTCAAACGGTGATTGAGTGAATAGGGGTTTGCTCAGGCCAATTATGTTTTCAGCAGAAATACTGAAAACGTATTCGTGATGAGTTTGTAAATTTTCTACAACTATTTCTTGTGTTGGAGTACGGCCTACTTCAATCCACTCTGACTCGTTTACATCTTTTTTCTCAATTTTATAAGCCTTGACTGTGGATCCCCCATCGTATTCTGGCATCTCCCAATGTATCACAACCGAGTTTTGTGTCAATTGCGTTATGTTCACAGGATTAGTTGGTGGTAATGGCACGTCTACAAAGTGTAAATTAAAAAAAACTCCATGTATACTATAATTACGTATTTATGAACAAACCAAGTGGTGGTGGCGCATTGACCGATGTTGTCAGCGTACTTATAACAGCCGTTGGTATTATTATCGATATAATCGTGCATATTACAATGGTGTACAATCTTGTCCGATGCCATTCTGCAAAATCAATATCTAATGTAACTGTTACGTGATGGTAGATAATAGTGACTGCAAGAAGCGTAAGCAGTTTTTAATGCAAGAAATTCAACCTTGACGTTACCCTGCAAAGCGGACGCGAGCACCTTCGTGCCATATTAGGACGAAAATGTATCGCTTTTTTTTTTTTTTTTTTTTTTTTTTTTTTTTTTTTTTTTTTTTTTGTGGACATTAAGTATTTTTGTTCTACAAGGTCCTTAACTTACTTTCATCGGTCAAATAAAATTTGAGTCTGTATAAAAATCTGTGTGCTCGCTCGTCTTCGGAGCACGAGGTCCCTTCGTGCTCGGAGTGCTCATTGGATTTATTTCCGGGTGGGTCCCTTTCGGCCAAAGGATCGAGATTACCGTGTATGTATTGATTTATCGTCACGGGTCCGTTGTAAACGTGTTTGCTCCCGATGTGGACGTTGTTGGAGCTACTAATGTTTATCTCTTCGCACAAAACAGACGGATAATCGTCTTGTAAAGCAACTCCATTTATCTCACGTTCCACAAGCACTGCTGAAGTAACAGGTGGACTGATAATTTTGTAATTTCGATTGCCAGCACTACTCAAAGATTGTGAGTTATCACTGTCGCGACATGACGACGAACTTTCATTTTCATCCGAATCAATGACCAGTTGAAAATTTCGAGTTGAAAATATCTCAATATCACTGGTGGTTTCTTCAATACTTGTCTTCAAATTATCATCCATTATATGTCTTGAAAACTTTAGCCATGTCTTATCGATATTATTGCTAATTACACTTATGTGCAATTTTTGTATTTACTTCTCACTTCTATTACTATTGACATTAACGATAACACTTGTAGCTCTTGAGGTGAATTTTACACTAACTCTGTACGCTGACATCGTTCGACTGATAAAGTCTTTAATCAATTCCCCTTCTCTTTGGAATCTCAGAACTTATGTATGGACTGACAATTACATATAGAATCAGATACACAATTCCAACGGTAGTTGTCCTTTGAAAAAAATGTTAATTATTTTTAGAGTTCCAATTGCTTTTCCCATTGTAGAAGGATGTCGCGAATCAAATGTAAATCGAGAGGACACGTAAAATATGCTTTTGTAGTATTTATTTAGTAAATATTAAAAAAAAATATTTCTTTGAATGTTTTTCGTTGCAGTGCAGCTTGGGTTTCGCAATTAAAACTCTCCGATGGAGAGGAAACAACGTTCTTCAAGGTTTATCCGTCCAGTGATCCCATTTTTGGATAATGTTGTGCAGTTTTTGCCCAGGACTCTCCGTAGACAAGACCTGGCAGTGAGCCAAGAGTTTATAATCCTTTGCCAGCTTGTTATCCTTGACACCGAGTTCCAACAATCTTTTGGCAGCGTCGAGTTGACTATCGGTCGGCTCTGTTGTTAGGAACGTTCCGATGAAGGCTATTCCGATGCTTTTTCTATTGTACCCGTAAGTTTGGGCTCCCTGGATGTCCCAACCGCGGCCGACGTAAACCTCACCGTCACTGCTGATCATGAAAGAGTAACCAATGTCGCCGTAATCTAGTGACAAATGTTGCATAATACAAAATTATCGTTTGCAAAATGTATCTTAGCTTTTGATTCGTTCGAACCTAAAAAAATATACTCGTGGGTGTCGGTTCACAGAATTTATGGGATATACATCGCGTACTACAAGGATAAATGCTAAATAACGGAGTATATTATGGACTTTTTAATAAAAATTCCAAATTTCCATTATAAAACAACAAAGTGTATTCAAAAAGTGATACTTTTCACACAATAAGTATACATGACGGTATTGCGCAATAGCGCGTATTGAAAAAAATCTAATCGAATCGCTCATAACACAATGGTAAACTATAAACACATCGCTTGGACATACCTTTCTCCTTCTGCATCTCATTCGAGTATATAATGATGATGATGATGATGATGATGGTGAAACATTGTAACAATAAATAATCATGTACAAGTTGATTTTTTTTAAGCACAAATAACACCGCTTTGTGATACATGAGGATCAAATAACTATATACGTATATCAGTACGACGCATCGAAAATGATTAATCAGGTTCGATGAGTAACTTTTTGTATATAGCTTGTAAGTGTATGGCCATCAGTCGACGAAGGCGTAAAAATGTATTCGTTATCGAAAAAAAACGATCACTCGGTTGATTATGGCCTTATCAAGGAGTGGGCGACCAGTGGTCCCAGGTCTGGATGATTTCGTACAGCACCTGGCCGGGGCTCTCGGTCTTGATGCACTGCCTGTGCCCCAGCAACTTGTAATCCGGGCTGATCTCGCCTTTTTCCACCCCAAGCTCGATCAGCTTCTTGGCCGCGTGGACCTGGGCGTTGGTCGGCTTCTCGCTGTTGAACGTCCCGATGAACGAGATGCCGATGCTCTTGATGTTGTAGTTAAACGTGTGGGCCCCCTCGATGCCCCAGCCTCGGCCCTCGTACACCAAACCATCGCCGCCGACCTTTTTCAAATATACGTACACAATCGAATCAACTCTCGGTGTGTTTTTATACGTGTTAGCGTTTTGCGTGTCGAGGACTTACCAAAAAGTTGTAAGAAATGTCGTTCCACCCTTTGGACTCGATGTGAAACGTTTGGGCGTACCGTACGTTAAGAACGCACTGGGCCTGGGTGAAGCAAGGAATCGTCGCCGTGTGGCTTATTATCACGTAAACGGCGGGATGGACCTTTAAGGGTGCCGGTGGTTTAACGGGGGGTTGGGCCACCCACTCGACCCTCGAAACGATACGTACACCCTCGAACGTCGGATCTAGAATGGAAATGGCTCTTAATTTATTGCGTTTGTTATCGAACAAGGTTTTTCTTCCAAACAAAAGCTTTGAGTGTGTGATACAGATTCTGGTGTGTGTGTGTGTGTGTGTGTGTGTGTGTGTGTGTGTGTGTACAAAAACGTGTTATCTTTTTTCGAGAGATTTCATAAAGTTTATCGGTTGTATGTTGTAAAAGACTGCGTGTGATTGTATAAAACAGACCATTTGTTTTCATTGGACTTGGGTATGAATTTTTTTTCTTTCTTTTTTTTTTTTTTTTTTTTTTTTTTTTTTTTTTTTTTTTTTTTCAATACTTAGCGTTGAAATATTTTTCAGTACAAAACAAAGCTATTTGGAAGAGAAAAAAAATTCAAAAGCATTTTTGTACAATTAAGTAGTCGGAAAACTTAAACCTTTCGAGTCTTGCATCTTACAAAGCAAAGGAAAGCCAAAATAGAGTTGATTCAAGAGTTATGGCGAATTGGAAAATTATGTATAGAGACTGTGTTAATTATTACCATCTCAATGAGGTGAATTCCCTTCAACTTGAATTTATTAGTAAGTTTTAGCACGCACAAGCGACTATTTCTTTTAATTTAAATACTTTGATGTTCTTCGTATCACTTTTTTTTCTTCTTGACCACCAATTCCGCTCTTAGAACAAATGATGCGTGCATAATCATCACCATTTCGTTGTAAGAACTTGAGACGGAAAGGTCGAGCGTGGCAGAGCAAAAGAAAAATATATGCTGTGCAAGCAACGAAAAAAAAAGTGAACGAAAACGTTAGAAAAGTGTTAATTTGTTGTCGTATTTTTATGCAAAAGCCAAGACAAATTTTCAAACATCGTTATCCAAAAAGAATTGTTAAAAAGACCACTGCGAGCGGGCTTTGCTTGAAGAAACTACAAAATGATGTTGTTTGATCTCTCAAAAAAAGATACCATTGTTTATCGACGTGTCGTTGGGAAAAGCTTGGAGTACCCGTTTCGTCGAGTCGGCAATACCTGACAGCTGCAGGGCTATCGTTGTTATTAGCGCGACAACTATCACTGCGACCGTAGCCACAGCTATGGTACATCGATGCCTCCAAACGAACCTCGACACTGCAAGAAACAAAGAATATCGTCAAAACTTTTCTTTTTTTTTCTTTTTTTTTTTCTTCTCACAACGTAGGTAGGTACATTTGTTTTTTCACCAAATATGTAGTGAACACGACAAACATATACACTTTTGTCCTGCCACGTTGTTGATTTTCTCTTCATCGATTAGATCGCACACCGATCGAATTCTATGCTCAATCAAATTTAAGTTGATGAAAAAAAAAAAAAGCGAAGACAATTGGCACAACTCCGGCATGCGATATAGTGCACCGAACAAACCTCTGGCACCCTTCCAAGCCGGTTGCTCGCAAAACGTGACCGAGGACCCGTCCAGACTCGTGGTCCCGCTGTCCGTCACAGCCCCGTTCTTGCTGTCCACGACCGCCGTCGTCGTGTTGGACGCGTAAACGACCTGTTTAATGGTGACCGGGCCCTTGTAGAACGTCCTGTTGCCCAGATGCACGTTGGTCGAGTTCTCGACCTTGACGTTGCCGAAGTTGGGTGGCTCGACGCTGGGCAGGGCCACGCCGTTCATCCGGTGGGCCAACCACCCTTTGCCCGCCAACTCCTCCTCGGGCGCCTCTTCTGCCTCGGCGTCGCTCGAGGACGTGCTCGACCCATCTCCGTCCTCGTCGGCGTCCGAGTACACCCCGCAATTCGACTCCTCGACTTTCGAGGCCCGATGCACAGCGGCTGTGGGCCCCTTTGCCGGCTCCTCCGCCGGCCGCTGCTTGTCCTCCAGAACATCGACTTCGAGGATGACGGTGCCGTACGCCTGGGCCATACTCCCCGGTGCTCGTCGCCAAAGCCGCGTACGTGCATGCCCGCCGGGGCACTAACATGGGCTCGCCCTCTCCTGATAAAACTGGCTTATCTCGCGCGCGCTTGGCATCTTTGGCTATGGCCAGGTATACACGCTTACGCTCGTGTGTACATTTGACGTGTGTTGTTTTTAAATATCACTTTCTACACTCGCCGCGATCTCATTTATTACTGACTATTACCGATCATCGTTACCGATTTCTTTTTTTTTTTTCAAAAAGCTGTATAAAATATACACTTTTTTACACTCACCACACTTTACGCGCAATATTTTACATATATGTAAAGCACTTTTGGCGCACCAGCGTCGATGACTCCTGCGTGTTGGGGTTTTCCAGCCTCGCGATCCGTATACGTGCGGTACGAAATGAGCGCACACCGAGATGTTTTCCTCGTTCTCTCTCTCTCGCTTTTTTTTTTTTTTTTTAATTTACACTCTTGCGCCTATAAGGGTATACATATATACGCTCTAGCGTCTGGAGGAATGAAAATTGCTCGACGCGATTGCAAAATCGGTATACTTATTTAAAAAAAGTGTACACGCCACACACGATAAATTTGGGATGCGAACGTTTCGTTGCACCGTGGAGAGTGTGTGCGAACGTGAGATAGTAAATGCCGACCTGATGCGAGTGGGATGATGATGATAACGCAAGCGGCGAACCGACGGAGGCAAGGAACTGGAGACAAATAAAGACCTGTTTGGGTTGCCGATACGAGTTTTTTGCGCGTCCCTCCCCCCTACTCTCTTTCTCTCTCTCTTTTCAACCATCGCTTACTCTCTTCTATCTTTGCATAAAACATCATGCAGCATTGCAGTGTGCGCGGATGAATTGTGTGTGAATGTGGCACACGTAGGTACACGACACCGATCAGATATTATCTGTGAGCGCGGCACATGATTTGTTTTATCTTTTATTATATTCGTGGGAGCGTAAAAAACAGATTTTTTTTTTTTTTTTTTTTTCATTCTTCTTTTTGTAAGGAATCATTTGTTTAAAATGGCAAAATGTTTGCTTTTTCAATATATTCGTTGGGGAATCGCAAAATTTTTATTGATTAACGGAGATTGAAACACTTTCTACGTTAATCAAACGAATCGCTCATTTTAATCTCGATTAATCAGTGAAGCGAAACGGAACTGAGGTGATTGTAATTGTTGAACAACCGATTAACAAGTCAAAGTAGTGGATTCTTATTTATATCAATTTTTTTTTTTTTTTTTTTTCTTTTATTGTACGATAAATCGATAAAAGTGGTAGTCTGTTCATACACAGCTGTATACACGTCATACGAAGTAAATGATATTTCACGTTACCGCAGGAAAAAGTATCCAAACATTATTTTTTTTAGATCCCTAATAATTTTTGTCAAAGTCCTCTTTTAGCTCCGGAATTTGTTAACAAGCCTATAGATTTCGGTCTAGGTTGAGGTTTCTTGCTGAGAAAAAATTTTTTCTGTTCGAGTAAGTACTCTCTTAAATTGTCAAGTCTTTGAAGGACATCAAAAGACTTTTGCAAATTTTTTTTCAATGATTTTGGAAAGCTTATGACTCTGGATTGCCTTAAAAACCATCACATTGGTGGGCGAGAAAAAAAAATGTTGTAGAGTAACATTGAAAATATAAAAACGTGTGTCTCAAACACATTACGTTTTTATAAGGTTCCTCAAGTACATAAAATGACAGATAAATTATAGTATTACGATTCTTATAATCTAATCAACCGTGAATACTTACCAATTTATTTTTCCTCGATCGTTTAATCATATCCACATTTAAGCACTGCGTCTTAAAGAATAAAACATTGTATACAAGATAAAAAAAAAATACCCCAATCCATCCGATGTTGGTCTATCTATCCATTGTAAAATCACAACTTACATTCATTGAAAATGTTTATTCGACAAACTGCGTGGATAATTCATCGCTTTTAGAAATTACGTAACGTTTGCAGTCGCTTCATTACACAATACAAAAATGATAAAGACAATTATAAACCTGATTTTTATTACCAATATATGAGCAGATAGCAGCATTTAGCTACTTAGCTTTTGCTCTTTTTTTTTCTTCTTACTGTTGACTTAAATGCACGCTCTTTGTCTCGTCTTATAAATAACATCATGGGGTATAATATATATGTGCTTGAAATTGCGAGACAATACAATGTATAAATAATATATAATTATGTAGATGTTGTACGTTAGCAGGAGGAAACGAAAAATTGAAAGAAATGGAAAATTGCTTCGAAAATGTGAAAACAGGAATGTCTATGGCAATCTTAAAGGAAGCAAAAGAGTGTCAATTGCGAAATAGATAAGAATTGTGCATAAATAACTACTTGAAAAAGGTAAAAACCCAAATAATAATCAATTATTCGTTCCACAACAGAAGGAAAGAAGAATGCGTTCTGTCGGTATACTTACTGTCATTTGAAAGTTGTTTTTTTTTATCAAGTTTGAGTCAAGATTCATAATTAATGGTAAAGAAAATATTTAATTTAACAATTTCCACAAGTAGTATGAAAAGTTGAGAAGAAAAATATCACTCGATGGCGCTGATCCATAGTTTTTTTGCGTTATTTGATGTCTTTGAAACTTTTTAAAACAGCTTTAATTTAATCCAAGCACTCGCGTTTTCTTGCCTAAATAAGCTCTTGAAGTTTTCATTCAAACTATGATTTTATCATTCTGGCAAAAAGAGCACGGTGTAAGATATACACGAAGTTATGTGTAGTAATTATAGTAATCACTTCTAAGTAGTGCCATATGGTCGATTTTATTAAACCATATAAGTAGAATATCTATACTTTTGGAGGAAGATTTTCGGGTAAAAGATAAATTGTATACTTGCTGCAAATAGCCCAGACAATGTTGACTTTTTATTTTCTATCTGTAAGATTAGTTGCGGCTGGTTTATAATTGATTAATTGGCTCTACTATAAGTTGTAATAATTATTTAGATCAGCGCCATCTAGCGGTCGTGATTTTTTTGGCCAAAAATTGCTTCTGAAATTCTGAAGGAGAGCTTTAGGCAGTTCAGCCCCAGAGCCATTTAATCAATTATAAACCAGCCGCAACTTATTAAATAAATACAAAATAAATAGTTAACGATGTCTGTGCTGTTTGCGGCAAGTTTACAGTTTATCTTTTACCCAAAAGTATAAATATATAGGAGGTCGATATTTAGGTAAAAGATAATTTGTAAACTTGCCGCCAACAATGCTAACAACGTTTATTTTTCATTTTATATTTATCAAATAAGTTGCGGCTGGTTTATAATTGATTAAATGGCTCTGGGGCTGAACTGCCTAAAGCTCTCCTTCAGAATTTCAGAAGCAATTTTTGGCCAAAAAAATCACGACCGCTAGATGGCGCTGATCCAAATAATTATTTCAACTTACAGTAACAGTAGAGCCATATAATTAATTATAAACCAGCCGCAACTAATATTATAAATAGGAAATAAAAAGTGGACATCGTTTGTGCTGTTTGCGGCAAGTTTGCAATTTATCTTTTAGCCGAATATCTACCTACTATATATTTATACTTTTAGCTAGAAGATAAATTAAAAACTTGCCGCAAACAGCACAAACGATGTCCACTTTTTATTTCCTATTTATAATATTAGTTGCGGCTGGTTTATAATTGATAATATGGCTCTACTATAAGTTGTAATAATTATTTAGATCAGCGCCATCTAGCGGTCGTGATTTTTTTGGCCAAAAATTGCTTCTGAAATTCTGAAGGAGAGCTTTAGGCAGTTCAGCCCCAGAGCCATTTAATCAATTATAAACCAGCCGCAACTTATTTGATAAATATAAAATGAAAAATAAACGTTGTTAGCATTGTTGGCGGCAAGTTTACAAATTATCTTTTACCTAAATATCGACCTCCTATATATTTATACTTTTGGGTAAAAGATAAACTGTAAACTTGCCGCAAACAGCACAGAAATCGTTAACTATTTATTTTGTATTTATTTAATAAGTTGCGGCTGGTTTATAATTGATTAAATGGCTCTGGGGCTGAACTGCCTAAAGCTCTCCTTCAGAATTTCAGAAGCAATTTTTGGCCAAAAAAATCACGACCGCTAGATGGCGCTGATCTAAATAATTATTACAACTTATAGTAGAGCCATATAATCAATTATAAACCAGCCGCAACTAATTTTATAAATAGGAAATAAAAAGTGGACATCGTTTGTGCTGTTTGCGGCAAGTTTTTAATTTATCTTCTAGCTAAAAGTATAAATATATAGTAGGTAGATATTCGGCTAAAAGATAAATTGCAAACTTGCCGCAAACAGCACAAACGATGTTTACTTTTTATTTCCTATTTATAATATTAGTTGCGGCTGGTTTATAATTGATTATATGGCTCTACTGTTACTGTAAGTTGAAATAATTATTTGGATCAGCGCCATCTAGCGGTCGTGATTTTTTTGGCCAAAAATTGCTTCTGAAATTCTGAAGGAGAGCTTTAGGCAGTTCAGCCCCAGAGCCATTTAATTAATTATAAACCAGCCGCAACTTATTTGATAGATATAAAATAAAAAATTAACGTTGTTTGCATTGTTGGCGGCAAGTTTACAAATTATCTTATACCTGAATATTGACCTCCTATATATTTGTACTTTTGGGTAGAAGATAAATTGAAAACTTGCCGCAAACAGCACAATTGATGTCAAATTTTAATTTTATATTTCAAGAATTAGTTGCGGCTGGTTTATAATTGATTAAATGGCTCTAGGGCCTACACTGCCTAAGCTCTCCTTCAGAATTTCAGAAGCAATTTTTGGCCAAAAAAATCACGACCGCTAGATGGCGCTGATCTAAATAATTATTACAACTTATAGTAGAGCCATATAATCAATTATAAACCAGCCGCAACTAATTTTATAAATAGGAAATAAAAAGTGGACATCGTTTGTGCTATTTGCGGCAAGTTTACAATTTTTTTTTTATTTAAAAAATGACCTAAATATTTACACTTTTGTAAGTCAATGTTCGGGTAAAAGATAGTTTGTGCACTTGCCGCAAACAGCACACAAAATGTTAAATTTTCATCATTTATTTTTAAAATTAGTTGCGGCTGGTTTCTAATTAATTAAATGGCTCTACTATAAGTAGATGCACACTAGTGCATTTCGGGATCAGCGCCATCTCGCGTTATAAGCCGCGCGAGATCGTGACTGTAAACTGAATATCGTTTATCGTTACATTTTCATTTTTTGCGAGTACTTAATTAGCATCGCAGTATTATTTTTCAGTAAGCAATGTAAGGATGTAAAACAAACACCGCTGTTATTTAAGTACCACTTATTGTTTAAGTACGAAGCAGTCAATACAGTGATTGTTTGCTATACAACAGTATATGCACTTACATAAATGCTGTGCACGAGATAGCAGGTAAAGAAATATTACAGATATCAATTATGTTTTCTTAATTAAGTATGTAATTTGTGCTCCTAATTGTGTACTTATTTTAATTACTAAGTCGATTGCTTTATTACTTTGTTTTAGGTAAAAGGCCAATGCTTTTAGAGAACAGAAGAATAAAGTTTCGTTGACCACTCAAGGTGACTTGATTTGTTTGAACAACGTTGTTTAGAGTTTCTTTTGGATTTTGCAAGACAGTTTACATAAAAATCTACCCTAGTTAATAAAAACACATTTATCATCACTTTCAGATTCACGTGGAGACTTCATCAGCATATCTTTTATATCCAGCGCTAATATCAAAGGTATGCTAACAATTCAATTTGGACAATGTGGAAATCAACTGGGGCAATCGCTGTTCAGTCAACTGTCCGACGATTTAGATGCCAAGGACACTGCTATCTCGAAGCAAGACAACAGTACTTACACAGAGCAGAGCTTCCAGAAATGGTTTACTGGGCTAAACAAAGATGGAAAGCGCCTTGCCAGAGCGATATTAATTGATACCGAGCACAAGGTCATCAATAGTATTCGTAGAGATACCAAAGATCACTGGGCCTACAACTCGCAGAATTTTATTTACCAATCTGCAGGAGGTTCAGCCAATAATTGGGCCTTTGGCTCATTAGTCAAGGGACCGCAACTTAAGGATAATATTTTAGAAAACAGTAGAAGAGAAATCGAGAAAAACGACTCCTTCGATGGAATCTTACTTCTGTTGAGCTCAGCTGGAGGAACAGGGTCTGGCGTCGGCAGCTACACTGCCGATCTACTGAGGAACGAGTTTCCTAATAAGACGATCGTAGGCTCGATCGTGCTGCCGTTTACGTCGGGAGAAGTTGGGGTGCAAAACTACAACACAATGCTGACAATTGCCAGATTCAACGAAACTGCTGACTTGACCCTTTTGTTCCAAAACGAGCACGTTCACAGCATTTGCACAAAGGATTTGAAAAACACCGATACCAAATTGATGGACATGAACGACGTGATATCGAGGAAGTTGTGCTCTGTCTTTCAGCCTGTAAACGATGTCTGGTGCAATGCGAATTACTTGACTTCAACGGTAGCTTGCCACCCGAGCTACAAAATCGCGACTATCGAAAGCACTCCGTACGTACCACCCAGAGTCAGTGAGTTTGAGTCAGCCTACAGCTGGGGACTGTACGTAAAACATCTGAAGCAATCTCTGCGATGCCCAGCGATCGGAAAGACAGACGTGAAACCCGTGACCTTAAAATCGGGTCAGTCGTATTACAAATCGGTAACCAACGTTTTGGTATCGCGAGGCAAATTCACCAAAAACGATCCCTTGACCTATGACGAGTTTAAAAACAAGGCCATGTACGTCGACTGGCTGGGCTCGTCCGACCAGCTGACGTGTTTAAATCAGCAGAGAAGGCTTGTGAATCACGAAAAGTTTCTAGCTCTCGTAACAAACAATGCCAAGGTCTCTCAGACTTTAGATAGTATCGTGACCAAGGCATGGAATACTTATGTACACGGGGCCTTTTTACACCAGTACAAAAAGTTTGGACTCGAGGAAGATGATTTTTTGGAGGCCTTTGGTAAGGTTGAGAACGTGATAAAAAACTATAAGAACTTGTGAAGTTTCGTCCCTACATGTACGTATTTGTATAAAAGAATAAGCAAACAAGTGATGTCTGTAATTGAAATGATATTACCAAGTGCCATTTATTCAATATTGAGTATTTTTGTAACGAATTTGCCAACAATTGCAACATTTATATTACGCGAAATAAATACTATTTTTTTCTAGTCATTTTGAAAATAGTCAATAAGGTAGAATCAGCCATACACTTTTTTACACTACAGATGACTCTGATAGCTCTCTTTTCGCCTCTTGCAGTTTCCACTCGTTAAATTAAATACCTACCTTCTTACCTAATGCATATTTATAATATTTCTGGTGGAATTTATAAAAATTAGACAAACTGCATTGTGAAGACAAGGAAAAGTTTAATCGCAAAAATATACATTGTAATTAAACCATAATCATTTTTTTTTTGTTTTAACTTGATAAAAAAAAAACTATTCAAAAATAAGCAAAAAAACATTTTTATATACGAAGTAGGCCTAATGTATAAACATATCAACGCTGCAAAAATAAACAAAAATTTTTTATTGATATTCCTGTACTTTTTATCGTGATCAAAGTGTGTGGACAGCGCGACCCCTAGCACCCACCAACTTCGAGATTAATTTTATTAATTATGCCGATATACAAAAGGTGATTAAAATAAAAAATCAGAATAGACATTGTCTCAGAGGGAAACAGTAGAACTACAAAAAATGTTCCCCATTCAAAACCCCAATGGAACTTTAAGGAGCGAAAAAAAAAAAAAAAAAAAAAAGAAGCTTATCACTTTTCCTGTGCGTGTATAGGTACGTAACATGAATACAGTGGATCGATAGAATGAAATAACGAAGAGCCTTGCCCGGCGTAACATCTAACCCACCGAATACTTACCTCTCATCCCACAACCAAACGGTCGCATGTTGCATTATAAACCTACATGTGACATCAAATCCATTCAAAAAGAGAAAAAGCACAATATTGGCGAAGGGGATGGTAAGTATCCTGTAGGTGTGCGTTCTCTGATTTTCCTAGCTATTGTTATTCTCTCAATCTATCTTGATGGATCGAAATTCCCGGAAGCGAAGCTTTCCTTTGTAAGTATGTGAGTACAGGACACAAAAGTCCAGTTTGTTTGGCTGGTCGCCAATTACGCAAGCGTGACGCCACTTGGGGGGGTTGAAAAGTCGATGCACAAGACATTTGCAATGCATACGTAGGTACGTAACATTGCAAGGCTACGATTGACGTCGCGCTTTTCTTGCAAGTCGTTGGCTCGATTGCGCGAGCTTGCGCTGCTTCTAAGCTCGATAACACATGCACGATGTAGGTACTATTGTTTTTCTCTCGCATCTGGTTTTATTGATTCTGTTAAAAAACAACGTGTATGTGTATACAACACGTATAAAGTGAGAGCTTGCGTCCCTCTTTTATTTCGCTTCTCGTGACTTTTGCGGGAAGCAGAGGACCCCGACGGATTCCTTATTTACTCGAAACAAAATAGAGCATAAACGAAGCGCCCCTTCGGAAGTAGGTGTATTGGTACTTTTATTCTCTCCTTTGACCAGCTCGACATTCGCAATGTATATCGAGCGTGCGAGCAAAGGTGGACACAAAAGCTCGTAAATCACGAGTGCGCGTGTAAAGGTACTGCCGAAATTCCGGGTAGGGCCCAAATCCCACCTCTCCCGGGACTCTCCTTGCGAAAACGGCCCGAACAAACTCTGGGGGCGCTCGCAATCTTGGCAATAAATCTAAATGCGCTGTGTACTAGGTAAGCGCACGTGGAAAGTTTTCGGTCGACGACGATTTGTATACTATCTACGAATGTTTTCTTCGTGGAGAGTAAAACACACTTTGTGCCCCTTCCCTCTCGTTTGGGTGAGGTGTACTTATATACTTGTGCGTTTTGGCTAGATGCATCGCTGCACGATCCTTCAATGGGAAAAGTCTTGCTCTTTCCTTTCTTTCCTCCATTCCAAGGCTGTGGGATCACTAACTGTGTGTGTATACCGAACTACGCAGCGGAAGCAGAGAAAATCCCGAGAAAAGCAGCTCGTCCGATGCCGTCGGGGTTGTTCATCATCCCCATCACGGTGAGAGTGTCGCTGTGACGTCACCGTACTAATCGTGAGTGCACCCCAACGTGGATCGAACGGGGGAGGGATACACAAAATTAATGAAAAAGTGCATGCGCAAGCACAATCGAGGGCGCGTGCTTGCGAAGCTCTCGTTTCCGCTTCGATCTCTGGTTGGGGCTGACTGTGAATTATGTATATCCCAGACGACGACGGGGGAGTCTCTTTTCCCGCGTGGGGGCGATCCCCTTTGGACCAGTTGGATAACTCGAATGGTACTTATTGTAATTTATATGTATTGTAGACTGCATCCGTATTATTGTTTGTTTCTCTGAAAAAAAAAAAAAAAAATGTTTGGTTTTGTACATGTGTAAGACTAATTTCTTTTTTTTTCCCCCCATACATAATATCATATGGGGATCAATCCGTTTGTCTCGTTTAGAAACACGAGAGATGGAAATGGCTCTTTCTTGGCCAGCAAGTGAAACCTCAAGTGCGCAGTTGCCGAAAGCTCGGACAATTTATTCTCTGGCTGTTGCCTCGAATTGCGAGTGCCAGGTGTTTCCAATTGAACTTGGCGAGGAAACATTTTCGCTCCTTCGCGATGATGGCAAACAACTCCTAAATCTCGACAATGTGTACATATAGAATGATAATTGTTTGGCACTCGAGGCCGCAAGTTTTTAAAAACCACAAGGCTCAAACAAAATACGCGAACCGCAGTGTTCTCCCTCGGCAACCACCTCTCCTCCCCGTCTTCTGAAACCCCTTTGTACCTGCATTCAGGAGGAGAAAACAACGAATAAGCGACTCGAACCAAAAACAATGAACGGGAGGTAAGAGGGGAAAAAGAAGAGAAAAACTCGGCTCGTGCAAATAAAAAAGAAGAAGAACGAGGGGGAGGAGAAACGATCGTGGCCGAGCGGAGGGCTGATTCCTTTTTCTCTCCCTCGTCTCCGTGGAGGCGCACGCAAGAGCCTACGTATAGGTATACGCGCAGACGCGATCCTTCACCCCTCGGAAGAGCTGACGAAACGAGGGGAGACAGTAAGAGTCGTACGTGTATATGTATACGTGTAAGCGCCCACGCGTGCAAGACTGTAAGGGTATAATATGCTCTCTCCGTCTTTTTTTTACTCCAAGACTCCGAACGGCACCTTTTCGCCCAAGCCTTGGATACTTCGTGTGTTGGGACGCGTGTGGGTGTACGTGATTCTGTATTTTACTACCCGCGCGCGTACGCACACAAGCATAAGTATACCGATTTCCATTCCCATCGGGGGGGCTCTCTGTGTATATTATATACACGGGCTGCGGAGAGCGCGCCTCCGCCAAGTGCACGGAGGTTCGTACCGGCCGAGAGAAAGAGCCTTCAGTCTCGGTTCTCGACTCCAGCGAGCGGTAACGGAGCCACACACGGCCCCGGCCGATGGATAACTTTACCTCTCCGTGAACCACTGTACTTTCCTGCCTCCTGCGCCTCCTCGGCCATTTTGTGCCACTGACCGACGACTTGTATCCTCTCTCTTTCTCCCTGTGTATCCGTACACCTATATGTATCGTATGTCCCGTCACACAGTTGGGGTGGTGTTGCTGCTGGTGGTGGTGGTGGTTTTTTCAATGTGCTCGTGATTTATTACTGTGTGCGTTAGTTTTGAGATCCCTCCACCGCAGTCAACCAGTGCATGGACCACCGATGCCTTACTACAGGGATTCACAGCTCTCTGTTTCTCGGTACCTGGTACAGACACCTTAATGTCATCTATGCACCTCGAATAAAAAGGACTTGCGTTGTTGTCGCTATAAATAATTAGCTCCTCCTCTCTCTTTTTTTTTTTTTCGCGCATCAAAGTGTTTTGCCGTTACATCTGCAGCTCCGGAATCTAAAACAATTCGAAAGATCGATTACGAAAAATCAAATGAGAGGTGAATTTTTTTTTTTATTCTGATAAAAGAGCGCAGGTACTTACCTAAAAAGCTTGTACATTGTGATTGAAGCAAAAACGCCAACTGCAGAGAAACAGAGTAAATATATATTGTAATAAATCAAGTGTTGTTTTTGTGTTCCCACGCACACGTCAGGTATAACATATATACCAATTACCTGTTAAACGAGTTCTTCTCTCCCTGTATCCTTCGAAACACAATCATATAAATACTCTCATCGCTCGCAAAATCGTGGACAGTGTGTGTACAGTGTGTCTGTTTAAATAATAATCATTGGGAAAAAATAAAAGTGCATCGGCAATGAAACAGCCCAGTTTTTAGTACAAAAGGCCCATCGTTTGCTCGATCGAGTGAAAAATCGAGGACGCATGGCGTCGTCGAGTGGCCCACACGGCGACTCGGAGTCGGAGCTCCTGGCCTTGCGGTCGGGCCGTCGATGTCAAGAACAGGACCAGTTGTCCTGCAGTCCCTAGGTGTCGAGCTGACATCGAATAACAAAATCTGGACGCCCGCGGTGCAACTTGCGCTGCCGAGAACGACGAGGGCCTAAGGGAGATCGGTAAAGGACATTGGTCCAGGTAAGAAAATAACTGGAATTAATTGCAACAAGTTGAGGTAGAAAATTAAAAAAAAAAACAAAATACGTGAAAGCAGGAGACTAAAAAGTATATGCTCCACGTACATATAGGTATAAGGATAAATGAACAGGAGAGCGAATATGATATGTACATGTGCACGTATAAGAGCGAAAAAGAGAGAGAAAAAGTGGAGAGGAGAGAGGAGAGGTGCCGCTCGGCTGCAAGTACGGATCGATACGCGTGCCTGTGTATGTATTGTACTGTGTGTATGTGCTCTCTCTGCACCAACTACCTGCAGATCTCCCGATAGTGCCTCTCTCTCTTTCTGTGTGGAGTACTGTACACATAAATATATACGTGTAAATTGAAATTTCTTTGCTCCCTGATGCTATAGTTTCGTTGGTATTTTGGGGATTGATTGGGAAAGATTTTTTTTTTTTTATTTTTTATTATTAAGGATCAATAAGGAAGAATGATCGGTAAGGTTTTCAATCGATGCGATTCGGTCGAAAAGGTCCATCTCGTTAGTTATCGGTGTGTGTATGATATTTTTATGGGCCGGAGTTGCTCGATGTCGTTGACTCGGCTCTGACGTCAATCGGTTGAATGTTGTGTTACGCGATACCTCGGTTATTCAATTTAACGAAACCGAGATAATTTTACGGCGCGCCTTGCCCATAAGACAGTCGTAAGAGCGTATTTGCGTGCATTTTTGCCTAATGTCGCTTTTTATGCGGACTAAATTTAAACTCAGTGTATAAATACATTGTGTCTTTGGTAAAAATGTGTGCCTTATCTCTTACACGAGGTACTGTAAGCGCACATTTTACCCTATACGAAATGAGTTTTCAGTAAGCGTATCTTACACGTTTTTGAGATCAAACATCATATCAATCGGGCGATCGGCACATACGCGCGTGTTACACAATAAGAAAGACGCAGTTTCCATTACCTATACACGAAAGTGTTTGTATACGGTTTGAGCGGAGAAAATGTTATTAGGTCGATAGAGTGAAAAAATTTAACCGGTTCGGGAGCCCATATGTAATGTGTCTTGTTTATACACATATCGCCGATCGCGCGCGTGTGCGTGTGAGTAACATCCTGCTCGGTATACCTATATTAAGTACAGCAGAAGTTAAACGTGCTATTTGAATAAAAAAAAAGGAAATGAAAAAAGAGCAAAGCGAAAGACAGAAAAAAAAAGCCGCTTCTCTTACTTTGATTTCTTTTGACAACCAATCGTACACACACATGTATATTATTGTGTACAAAATAAATTCGTTTGACTCCGCGCGATAGCATCTTTCGTAGAGCAATCTTTACTGAAATTCAATTTCGAATGACTTTTGAAACACCACACTTTGTCAAAGATATTCGGAGGGGGATGTAATCTAATCTGCCCCATGGATCTAGTTAACCGATACCGCGTTGTTTGCCGACGTGTTACTTTGTACGCGTGAAAAATTTTTCCTGGAACCTTAGATTCACTACCGACCAATTCAATCCCACCTCTATACAATATACCATCCAAAAGTAATTTGTACGGGCAATGTGAGGTATTAGTTGCCGATTTTTATTTTTTATTAATCAAGTGTGTTACCGACGCACGTCCTAATAGTGAAATCGGTATCACTCGAACATCACGAATTTCAGGTACCTAAATAGTAACATATACAACCATCAGTACTGTCGGCCAAGAGCAAAGTGCTTCGAATCGTATATTTTAATGAGCTCTCGAGAGTTTGCCGCCCCGAAAAAAAACCGGTTCAACGAGCGCGGTGCCACTCTCTCGTGGAGTGGAAGGTCTTGGGGGATCGGTTCACCTACTCTTTCTTTTCTCGAAGGAGCGCTATTTTACATTTACGCATTTGAAAGCTTTTCCATAGACACAATATTTACTTATTCTCGAAAATCATTGCATTGATCGTGTAGGATCGGTAAAGTTTTATTCCATTCGATCGTATCGTCCGATAAATAAAAAATGTATGCTGGTTAGCAAATTATAAAGTACTGCAACGAAGAAAAAATAAAATCTCGATAATTGCTGCGTCAAAGGTGCCCGAAAAACACCTTGGGGATACAGTAAAATTACCGGGACGAGGCAGCCTTATAGTCCCCTGTATATTCCTCTTTTGCGCGTCTGTTTTGCTGCACGCATAATGTAAGCTTCAAAGGAGCTCCCTCGAAATCTCTCAAGTTGAGACCTGCTCGGAAGGTGAGAGAGAGATAGAGAGAGAGGGGGAGGGAGAAAAGGAAAAAGGAAAGAAAAAAAAAGAGGGCCTCGGAGGCTCAGGTTGTATATATACAATGGGCATCGCCGCCGACGGTCTCTTGCTGCTGCTGCTGATGATGATGATAATAGTGTATAATGACCACGACGGCCCGACCCTCGTGGTGCGTGCGTTCGTGGGCTCGTCCAAAGAGACGCTCGGAAATTACGGAAACAGGTGGTGCTTCGTGTCCCTCGTTCGACTTCACTGCTCTCTCTTGTTAATAAATTCTCCTCCGGTTGCTTTTAGAGTCTTTTGTACATTTTTTTTTTCTCTTTCTTGCATACCGGATGTTTTGTCCGAACGAAGATAGATTTTTGCGTGCTCGCGTCTTTTGCCTCTCTCTCTCTCGCTCGTGATGGTTTTGCTAAACGTGATTTTAAATAACGCGGCGTTAGTAGAGTTCTTTATCTTATTTACAAAGTATGTATTACGATGTTATTGTCGCATTCGTGCCATTTTTGGAGTAAATAAAAAAAAAACACACACACACACACAAACGAAAATTGGCAATGCGATTCCGCAACAAACAATGTCTGTGTATCGCATATATATATATACACATAATATATAAATTTCATTAAATATAACGACGTACACGTACTCTTCATGTACTCGATATAATATAATGTATACATCAGGTGGATGGTCGGAGACGAGGAAGGAGAGATGCACATCACCTTATGCGTCGGGTATAACACAATACCAAGAGAGGAAAAGAAAAGAGGCGATGTCAAAATGGCGGCAACAGGGGAGGTATATATTACGGCAATAGCGCGTGTCATTGACCTTATCGTGTATAAGTTATGTTGTATGTATCATCGTATCATGTACCTTACAGAGCCACCGGGTTACGATTTTCGTGATGTTCCTCTTTTGATCCTTACGCTTATTGGCACAACTCTGTACCTGCAGTATGCATTAAGTATATATATATATATATATATATATATATATATATATATATATATATCTGTGGAAAATCGCTCCGAGGAAAACGCGCCTTATTGGTGTATGTACAACTTCCTCAAGAGGAGATTTCAACGCCGGCACAACACGAGCACGCATATAGTGTATACCGCGCGCACATCCCACCACCCGTGACACGTGCGAAAATTGTCAGCGTGTGTATATACATAATGTGAATGAAAAATAATTTATTTAAGAGCTCATAATAGCTCAGAGGGATGTATACGTATTTTGCCGAAATGAAGCATTGATGGCAACTTTTTGACCGATTTTACGGCATACACGTCAGAGGCTGTCAATAAAAAATTGTTGATTCACTATAGCAAATCAACAAAGTCCATTTGTTGGGCGTATGATTCCTTGTACGAGATTCGCCACTGATACAACAAAATTAAATTAACCCGCCCCTGCATCGATTCCGCGTCATCCCGAAACTCTCTCTTATCTCGTCGCAAAAAAAGCACATATAGGTACTAACTTACAGGAAGAGAAAAAAAAAAAAAAACGAGCGCATGTGCGATCGCGTGCAGTGCATACAAGCTTTGCACGCGAACTGGTACTTATGTACATATATGGGTATATAAACAGTATAAATACAGTCGCGCCTGCATGAATCGGAAGTCATATCAGGCCAATGGCGCCTATGGCGTCGGGTTGGCCTCCAAAACCATACCGTAGGTATATACCTACGAGGTATACGAAAGATCGGGGGTGGTGGCGAAACGGAGGGAGTCGAAGGAAATCGATCGCTGCGCGCGCGTATTTTTAGCCTGCACTTGGTGTTGCCGGTTGCCGCGTTGTATTTATACAGTTAATTGGGGTTGTTTTTTTTTTTTTTTTTTTTTTTTTTTTTTTTTTTTTTTTTTTTTTTTTTTTTTTTTTGTAGTGTATTTTTGCCATTTCGTCGCGAATCCAATCACGCGAGCCAATAAACCCCCGACAGTCAAAGTTACGCGACGCCCAAATCGGAGGGTGTATATAGTAGGGATAAGTCGACGAAATTGCGAGGCTTCAATTAGCGGATTGAGGAGCGCCCGTTTTTTTTTATTTCCACCATTATACAATTATCCACACGACGAGTTTTCGACCGAATCGGTACTATATTATTATCGTTGTATTGTTATTTGGATTGTAAGAGTCGTAAGCTCTATCGGATGTGGATCGGCACTGCTTTTTACTGCTCTGACTGTATTTACCTAACATCATGGACGCAAGAGAGCTAGACATCACGTGGTATTTTTCGTGCCCGGATTGTGTTTGCAGCACGTGAAGCTTCTCGATGTTTTGAATACATATTTATTTATTTTCTTTTTTTTTTTTTTTTGGCAACTATTGATTGATCGTGTTAAGTAAAGCCATAGTTCAACAAATAAGATTGACTTGTGATTGAAGGGCTCGAAAATCAAGCATAAGAGGTCAAGTCGTGTGGCGAGTTTCAACACAAAATTTTATCAATTTTAAAATAAAAAAAATCGAATCAACAGTACAAGTAGGTATTCATTGTTTATACTGTTTAATAAGCAACGACCCATCCAATATTTCGACGCGTCTATCTTTTTTTTTAACTTATCCATGCAAACTACTACTGTTCTCGGTCATGAAAAATGATAAGAAATTTTTTTTAAACAAACTTCATGTTCATACTGATAAAATTTAGAGCGATAAACCTTTACCTGAAATTCTCATCGGTTTTGCACTGATAAACATTGCGATTTCACATATACACACGTCATCAAGAAAGTAGTCCACGTAAATAATTATTAGACGAAACACGCCAACAAAGTAAAATAAAATCCTTTAACAAACCGAGCAATGTAAATTTACTTTCCCGCTTATACAGCAAAATGACCGTAGCAGATAAGTATATATAAAAACACGACGTATTCCCTCTCCTTTACAGGGGATGAAAAAGAAAAACCACCCTCGATTTCCAAAGAATACCAGAAGAACACGGGCATTACATGGATGCATATTTTGTAATATTGTAATTTATGACAGAGTGTAAAATATATTATACACGGACACACGAATCGTCGAAGAGTCGGGCTCGAATTTCCTGCCGAGCCGAAACCATCTACAGCCGTGACGCGATGACGGCTGCATCGTAAATATAATATTGTAATTAAATTGACGCGGGAAATGAAGGGAAGGGCAAGCCTACGAGTGGGGGGAGATGAAAATTGGAACGTGGGACTGATGGTGCGGGTAGCCGGAGAGTGACGCTTTGATGGTTTTTTTTTTTTTTCCTCCCCCGAGTAATCACGGACTCGTTTGCCGTATAGAGCGTGATTTTAATCCGTTTGTTCGGGAGTGTCAAATTTTTTTGATCGCTTACTACAATCGAGTTACGTGCACACACGAAAAAAAAAAAAAAAAAAAAAAAAAAAAAAAAAAAAAAAAACGTAGGGGTACTCAAGTCGATAAAAAGACAACCAACCGAAAAATCGTAATTTATCGTCGGATACTATGATCAATTAGCGAACAGACCCCACGCAGCTTGTAACACAACGTACGATGGACTCTGTAAAATTTCGGATAGTGTACACTCATATGTATGATATTATCATCACTTGAAACAAAGCCCATCAAAAGTTAAATAATATAACGCCGATGACGGATTGTATACATCTACAGGCCATATAAATATATGCAGTATAGGAGCAGCAACGAGAGATAACGATATGTGCACACCAGCCTCACGACTTATATACGTACAACTATACCCTTTTGCCCAATGTATAACATTTGGGGGCGCGCAATCGATACTCTCTTCTTCTCGCCCCCGCTTGTCCCTGATGACAACTCGAGCGGCTCTCTCCGGAGCTTCCCCTCCTGGTACGTCTCTCTCACGCACGCACGCACACACATATACGTGAACCGAGTCCAAACCCTCGAATAGTGTATCCTGCGCTAACAGGGACGTGCTGCCGATGGGTAACGCGTGAATGCGAGAGAGGAGAACTTTTCCGAGGCAAGTGATGGGTGAAGCCGAGCTTTTCGCTTTGGATTAAGCTCATTAACGTATTCAATTATGTTGCACGTTTATTTATAACATAGCCTCCCTCGTTACAAAAGTTTTTTGTTCGAGATCGATGCGCTGACGCTTTTTAGTCGGTGTTTCGTTTGATTGAGGATTTTTTTTTTTTTTTTTCAAACTCTCAGTCAAGTGTATTTGTTAACAAATTATTCATCTTCCTATACAAACGTGTACCACCGATGATGGACAATTAATTAAACTGTTCCGAGGAGAGAGTAGATAGAAGATTTACATGACGAACATAAAGAGATTACTTTGTGTATACGTATATGTGTATGTTACGTTAACGGAGACGCGTGATAATAGGCGCGACGTGCCGCAACCGGTACCGTGTATACCGTGTGTATGCATTATCGTAATAATAATAATATATGATTTACGCAACAATCGAAATTCCAAAGTGATAAGCGTTTCATGCAGTTGCGAACGCGAGTGTCCCAACACATACATTATATATACATTTACTTTTGTTTTTCTCGCGCCTTGTCTCTTCCGGACGGACTCTGTGCCGCGTTGTATATATACCGATATATGTAATTATGCAGGTATACCGCACAGTTGTTTTTTTTTTTTTTTTTTTTTTTTTTTTTTTTTTTTTTTTTTTTTTTTTTTTTTTTTTTTTTTTCTTCCTTCCGTACTTACTTGCGGGCAACATTTACGTGCTTCTCGGTTTAATCGCATTGCGGTCGCGAAATTGAATTTTCCTCGGCGCGGCTTTTCCAAGAAGTTCAAGTGCATGCGTAAGTAGGTACTGTACATATATATATATATATATATATATATATATATATATATATCCGTCTTTCTCCCTTTGTCAATGTCAAATGCAATTCTTTTGTACATGTTAAGTCGTGCGGCTTCTGTATACACAGATTCTTTTTTACATACACATAAACGCGGTATTAATTTTATTCATTACGAAATCGGCATAGTTTTTCACTCCAAACTACTTACTATACGGCCACACATTTTGTATATACACATACACACGCACACACACACACACACACACACACATTTTCGAGAGCTAGATAAATATGACGTTACGAAAGTTACACGCGAAGAAGTGGGTCACGTATGCCGCGAAGGGCCCGCGAGCTAATGTTGCATTGTATATATTTTGTAAAAGTATACCTATATATCATGTACGCTTCGATATCGGGTAGTATCTGTTGAATTGGTTCGCTCGTGAATTCACTCGATGAATCGAAGTAATGGTAAACAAAAATAAAGTTGATTTAATCCGTGAAAACACGTACATGTAATATATGTATATATATATATATATATATATATATATATATATATATATTATATGGTTACTGGTATACATACACTGCTTTGTCTGCCAAAGTGCGTGGCGTGCATGGGAAAACAAAGAGCTGCGTTTTACAAGGTGGTATATACTTGTGGGTGCACGATGAGTTTTTTTTTTTTTTGTTTTTTTTTCCGCGATTAAAAACGGAAATCACGACGATGGTGATCAAAGTGCCCCCTTGCCCCTATATACATATCACCGAATAGTTGTAGTGTTCAATTTATTATACAAAATCCCTCGACAACCCGAGCACGTATATATCATACGTAGCAAGTAACGAAGCAAAGTGAGGGGGACCATAATATTATCTTCTCTCTCGGAGAATGTAGGTACATATACGGGAAAACAAACAAAAGAATGCCTAATCCAAAAAGCACTGCCCCCATACACGCATTATCCGATGTACCTATACATATATGTACAATACATATGTATCGGGGAGAAAAGCAGAGAGAGACAAATCTGAGAGGGTTTCCCATGCATGCGCCCGTCGTCCACCCCCTGATGGTCCCGATGAAAGATTGATCCTCGGAACGCACGGAGAACAAATCGGAAATGGGACCCCCCCCCAACGGTCCGATGGGGTTCCCTTGGATGCTGGATGTGTATATAATATATTATGTGACTGTAAGGTATATATAGGTACACCGAAATTTCTCGAGAGCAGGAGAAGAAAAGGGCGTGCACGCGTGTCGGGGATAATAATATCGGTCGGCGGCTTTGGGTGTGCACGGATTTTTAGAGTTGGATCGTTTACACGCGTGCGAGAGCACTCGATTGTTGCTTGCGCTGTTGGCTCATTGGGGACGTATAAATTGATAAGTATATATAACAACTTTGGGGTGCTGTTTTTTAAATCAAAGTCATCGTTGTTGTTGTTGTTGTCGCCTATATTGATTACTCGCGTCTTATTTATAGGGTGACGATCGGCAAAGCCAATGGAACGAATAAACAACAAAAAGCCATGTATCGGAGGATCCTGATCCCCAAAAACACTTCGATGTATATACGTGTGGGAGTACATTTATGTACATACGTGCAAGAGCTTAAAAGTAAAATCATGAAATTCAACCCTAAAAAAAAGCGACTCATCCACGCGTAAAGTGATGGCTGATCCACCCTCGTACAGATATTTATGTAACTTGCTGTCGCGTTTTTAGAATCCGGCAAAGAGCTTCCTCCTATTCTTTCGGGGGGCGGAGGGGGACGAGGAATAAATGTCATTTTTCACTCCTCGGCGAGAGCTTTCGAGCTTCGGCTTCGCACGCGCGACCCCTTCCATTGTGCGAGCCTATTGTACGTTGTACGTATACGTATACCCCAATGGTGCAAGCTCATCGTCTTCGTTTCCTCTTCGGAGCTTCTAGTATACGCGTGTTATTTTATTGGCGGCGCGGATGAATCGTTAAAGCTGCAGGACGTATCCAGGGGATGGATGGCCAGAATGGAGCTTTGAGTTATTGTTTACGAGCGACAGGAGAAGGGAGCTTCGTAAATATATATATACAAATCATATTGGGGGGGGGGTTATTCAGATTTTATTGGGGCAGACGTGGGGAGGAGAAAAGTTGTTGATGGTAAAAATGTGTATATGCGCATCATGCGTGTATACATACGTAGCGTCCGAAAGAATTTTTTTCTTTTTTTATTTTTCCAGTAGATATTTCGTGATGTCTTTTTGTCCGTTGATTGCTTTACTTTTTCAAGTGTGAGTATAACGTGTATTGGTACCGCTTCGATTGATAGCCATTTGAAAATGTAGTGGCAAAACGCACCCTCCCCCCTTTGCTAAGGAAAAATCCAACACTCAACTCTCGAAAAATACTTTCACGTCACGACAACCCCTCCAATCCAAATTCTACCCTCGTCCTTCTTACCTCTCAAACCCAGCCCCGTGAACATAAAATTCTGACGTCACTGTCATCCTCTACTGTATACTATATATATATACAGTTCGTCAAAGAGATAAAAGTAATAAACGAAAATAGAAGAAATAATAAATGGATATGGTAACTTGGCAGGTTTGCGTGTGCGAAATACACGCCAACCCCCCACTGCCACCCTACGAGCGCGTGACTCAGAAAGGGTGGACAACAAAATGCTTATTACATCCAAAAACAATACTTATATAACTCCGGGCCCTCTTGTATATTATATACGTACACTTGAGGTTTGTCGCGTTTGACGTGATGTATGGCATGATCTATTCCAACCAGTCGCACTCGGCGAATAAAAAAAAAAGAGCTTTGGTCAGGTGACGATCGATATCGTTTGAGATAGGATGGAAAAAAATTATTATTTCTTTTAAATACCCGATCCATAATGTTGATGAAAAGAAGTTCGTCTAGTTCGTTGTCATCATCATTACCGGTATTTTTTTATGTAATTCTTCTATCTTCGATGCTGATAGAGAGAACTGAATGAAAAATAATAAAAATGATCAGTATTCATTGTCGGAGAAAAAAAAATACCTTTTCGAGGTCAATGAATTGTAATTTTTCATTTGCCATGAAAATTTCAAGTTACAAACGAGCTTATACAATTATTATATTTTACGTAATGACCAGTTTTAATAGCAATTTAGTACAGGAGTTATGAAATTCAGTTAACCAGAATTATTTTTGATGTCAACGTACTGGTTTTCCTTTATCCTTCCGCGAAACTTAATGACAAGCTGTACGTGCGCGTTTAAACGTGAAAGGTCGGAAACACCCGTTCTTCAAATTATTTTCTCCTCGTATCTTATTTTGTACAAGCTGTCGAAAGATTAGATTGTTTTTTTTATCGTTTATCACTGCTACTTGGACCATATGGTGATAACAGATGCTTTTTAGAGTCGCTCTAAAACAAAAATCGAAGGATTTACAATTCACAATAAATTTGAAAAATCACGTATTTATAAATGAATAAAAAATGTACATAAGTAATCTTGAGTCCATCGCGAGATTTCGTAAGCTTACGAAAACCGAGTAAACGATAAATTTCCCCGATCGGCCTCTCGACGCGAAATGCGGCATTATCCAATAATGGATTTTTAAATTGAAATGAATTTGACGAAACGCCAGCCTCGTTAAAAACCAATATTTCTAAACTGATTTTAATGCAACAGTTGTGACAAAATTGTCCAAACTACCTATGTCTCCAATACTTAGGTGAAACGTTGGCTCGCTTGTTTTTACAGACCAAGGGCGCAGAGGTGACAGGCTCCGAGGATGCGCACCCCCGCGGAGACGGAGACGCTCGGCCAGCCGGAGAACTACGGGAGCAACGATGGTGGCGGTGGTGGTGGCCAGGAGGAGGAGGAGCCGACCACCGAATCTCAGCCGGAAAATTTGGCCAACAGGTGAGCTTTGCCTTTAATCAAACAAACATTATTCCTTTCCCTTCCCTTCGATAAATATGCAGTTTAACATTGCACACGTACGTTATATGCTTTGGCTTTGGTGCGAATGCAGAGTTTATAATATAGTTGCAGTGAATCGAGAGAGGGATAATATATACATGTGTATACGTGCGTGCGTATACTTTATTTTTGGACGCTTTCAGCCGGCCGGCCTTTCCACTCGCGCGTGTATATATTAAGTATACATGTATACGAAAGTATGTCAATGCCTCCGAGGTCTCGTTTGGAGGACACACTGGCACAGTGTAGCCATATGCAGGTGTAAGGGGGGGGGGGCTTTTCTCATATTTTTTCCCCCGAGATTTTATTGCTTTTCCAATTTTCTTCTTCTTCTTCCCACGTATATTTTTTTTCTCAGAGGAAACGAAATATGGCAAATTATCGAGATGTTAGTATGGACAACCTATATATTGGTGTACTACTCACTTCAAACGCAATCACCTCTGTCATGGTTGTCGGTACATGAGAAACATCGCAACGGGGCAGAGGTGGCGCGATGTACGTTGTACAGGTATAATGTACAGCTGACGAGAGAGAAAAGATGTTCTCTGAAGGCGGAGAAGAAAGGAGCCGGCCACGATGGAATATATTATTTATATATACGGAGACCGGAGGGAAATACCTACTTGTCCTTGGAGGGGATTTTTTTTTTTTCTTCCATTTTCAAAACCGACCGACTCCGGAGTACTTATAACGCTCTGCTTTCTCTCTCCGTGTGCTCGTAAACTTCGTAGGTATACCTACTGCGTAAAATGAAGGGGCAAGGCGTGGAAACGAGGAAAAAGGGAGCACGAAAACAGGAAAGAGACTCGGGTTTGTTTATCTCCCCGAGATGGGGCGGGTAGAGCGTGTTTTGACGTTTGCCGAGTGAAAAATCGCGACGACCACGATCTCTGCATGGATTTTTTAGCGACTGCGCTTTCATTCAAGCTTTTTCGGGGGATTTTAGAGACGCGCTCGCGAGGGACAAAGCGAGCCGCGTATAAATATCTACTCACGGTTTCGTACCAAACGTTTAGCGGGGGATAGCGGAGATTTGAGGTGCTTTATCTTTTTTTCCTTTTGGAATCGGAAACGTTAAAATGAAAGGAAAATCAATTTACAAAGATTTAAAAAAAATCCCGACATAATGGATCTACAGAGAATATATCATATATATACACACGACGAGATGACAACCTGCTCGGTTGTTCGGTTGAGATGATGCAATCGGTGCATAGGTATTGAGTGGGACTCTACTCTTTTTATTATTCACAAGCGCGCGTTTGTATACAATATATACCTTCCCCGGGGACGAGTATATATACGTACAATAGGTATGTGTAGTATATAGATAGTAGGTATACCTGTGTGTGCCAAGCCAAGCGAGTATCCTGTGAAGAGCGTCGTACTTATAACTGCAACATCTTACCGATTTTTATACGTATGGAAGCCAAGATGCGCGTCTCTCTTTTGAATCGTAGCATATTTTGCAAATTTTATTGAATTTGCGAAATCTTTGTTCACACGTAGCATTTAATTTTTTTGCAAAATGATCTGTAATACATAAATATAAATATTCTGCAGTATACTTAGTTGTGATGGCCCCCCCAAGGGGCTTTTTTAGGGCCTTACATACATATTTATCGCACCGTTGGTTCCCTCTTTTCTTAAGTAAGTGCTGCAGTGTAGTTTCGTACTCGCAAATTTTTGGGTAACATTAAGTCGATTTTGTAAATGTATGTTATTTTATACGCGAAGATGGAATATTAATTTCTTGTGGGATATTTGTACATACATTCTATGTACATGAGCGCGAAAAAATTCATGAATAATATTGCTCGCATTTTAAGTCAAGTGAAACTATGTACTTTAAAAACCCATGTGGTTCTATTTTGCTTTCTGGCATGTACTTCATTTATTATCACATACGCTTATTTTATATTGTGCTTGACACGTAAGTAACTCTAATCTGACAAATAAGAAGAGTAATGTGTAAAAACAAGCTAATTTTGGTGATTTGACAGTTTTGATAAAAGATCCTCATGCAAGAAATAATTATAGTAATGTCAATCAATATCTTGCTTCTTCAATGTTTCATCGATATCTAAATTGTAATAATAACTACAAAAGGCATAAAAAAACACATACCTATCTACTGTTTTATTTTATCCTCTTCTCCACATATCTATGTAAATTTGTCTTTTATAGGTATAAAGACATAGTAGATGGTGATACTAGAAACATTTATATGAGATGAGATATCTTGCAACGAAATCGCTTATTAAAAGAAAATCTTATCACTGAAAGATTGTAGAATATACATTTGTGTATACATGTACTCGCGCTATATATCTTACACATATTTATATATATATATATGTATATAATGGCTTGGTATACTTATCTCTCACTCTCTTTAGTTGCTTAATTGTTGCTTCACACATTTGTAATATTTTTATAGCTGTTTTTTTCAAACAGCTAGTGTGTCTCTTTGGTCTTCATTCCGTCTGTCTTTGTCTGCACTGTCTGCAGTCCATCGTTCACTCATTTGAATACTTATTTCAGTCAGAGATTTCGGAGCAATAGTGTTGTGTCGTTGTCCATTTGTGTTGTACTTACAATTGTGTTTTTCTTTTTCTTTCCAATTGTTAAATAAGTACATATATTTATCCCCTATTTTTAAAACCTACGCAGTAGAATGCGAGTGTTGGATAAAAAAGACACTTAGTTTAGTGAACAGAGTTTAATTTTTAGTATCTTCCGTGGAATATAAATAATACATAAATATAAATACCCATGTACGTCCTAATCAAAGGCAAGATAAAAGAGTGGACCTCGTTGTTGTTGTTGAAGATTATACTCTTACATGTATCAGTGATGATAGTCTCAAAAGTGTGCGTGCAGCTTTAGGATTCATTCTAAATTCTAACCTTCAACTTCAACAGCTGATAAGCTTGTTAATAAGTTTAATATACCAGCTCTCTGAAAAATACTTATACACAGAGTACGGGTGTGTAATTTTGTTAAACAAAGAATATTCAATTGTATATACGAAACAAAACGATTGTTTTTCATCTATTAGAGATATGATCACTCGTTTGCATATACACGTATAAGACCTACTGACCTTTATCAGCTCATAATAACTATTCTAATGATTAAGTATCTTCGTACGCTAAGTAATCGACTTGCACCTTGCATTTTGGACACTGTCCACCCCCGCTTTTTTACTTATCACAACGTGATAAAAAAGTGTGCAGCAGGACTCGAGGCGTATCGTGTAATTGTGGAAGTTTGACTGTTGGTCCATATACTCCATATGTTGGATAAGATAAAAAATGGTACTTGCGAGGTTTTTTCTCAGAAAGGCAGAAGGCCAGGAAAGAGAGAATCGCGTAGCGCGCGATGAACTCAATGTTGCCCTTGATAAGTGCATTGTTACCAATAGGTGAGCAAATATTGATCTCTCTGTACTTGCACGTAGTACTTACCCGCAATTGTGATTTTGTTAAATTTTCCTTCCTTTCCTAAAAGACAATGTATTAGTTTCATTTTGTTATTTCAATAGTATGAGAGGACTGCCTTTTAAATAAGTACATTGTTGGCTTTGGTTATGTGACCTATACAGTTTTATACAGAGTTATAATAGGTAATTGATTATACCTATGTCGATTTTATCAGCACAGGAGAGTTCTCAAAAATTTTCGTGTGGATTGTGCATTTTTCATTCATTTAATTCTGTATAAAAAAGTTTGAGGTATTGTGTAAATATTTTGTTATTGTCAGGGCCATTAGAGATTGGTAATTGTAATGAAATTATGATAAACTAAATCTATAAAAATAAAAACAAAATTACATGTGTGAGTTAAACCGTTTTTAATTTAGAAAAAAAAGATGACGAAAATTAGTTTAGAAGTTTTCTAATTAAAAAAAATTTATTAACAGTGTTTTTTATCTACTATTCTTAATAATTAAAAAAAAATTGATACACCTATTGTCTAAATAAAAAAAACTCAAGAACGATCCATTCCTTTACATAGATATTTATAAGTACATCTTTTACCAATTACAAACAACGTAATTATTTGTATTTCAGTATTATGTGTATCCAAGAGGAATTCAGTCAACTCAATGGTATACAAAGTGATCCGGTACTTAATGTGGTTCAGATGCCAAGCTGCAATGGCGTTGATTGTGAAAGCAACACAGATTCCAGTGAGAACACAACAAAGGCAACTGTTGCACCAGACACTGTCTATGCCCAGAGACCATTTGGCAGTTGGATTGCTGGATGCATGCAGCCCGTTACAGTTGCTCTATCAAATCTTGTTCAAAAAGTCATCTACAGTGACAAGAAAGGAGGCCAAAGTGAGCTTAAAATTTGAATACTCTTATAACTCAATCGAATACGCTTTTAATAATATGGAATCATTTCTCACATTGTTTTCAGCTGATGATTGGGAAATACCGTTTGAATACATTAGTGAACTCAAGTGGTTGGGATCTGGTGCTCAGGGAGCCGTCTTTAGTGGTAAACTGAAAAAAGAAATCGTAGCAGTTAAGAAAGTGAGGGAGCCCAGTGAGACTAACATTAAGCATCTTCGTAAGCTGAACCATCCAAATATCGTGCAATTTAAGTAAGTCAAATATCAATGCATTTAATGAATCAGACGTCAAACGATGATGAGATACAACGTGTGCTTTGTCATTTTTAGGGGTGTATGCACACAGGCTCCATGCTATTGTATAATAATGGAGTTTTGTCCATCAGGACCACTGTACGATTGGTTGAGAGTAAATAAATCTGTTCCACCATCTCGGCTGTCCTCATGGTCCAGGCAAATCGCAGCAGGCATGAAGTACTTGCACGACCACAAAATAATTCATAGAGATCTGAAAAGTCCAAAGTAAGTTTCAAACAGATTTTGTGAATAACATTAACATCCATCTAAAATTGTTTAATATCCACAAAACTTTTCTGTTTTCAGCGTGTTAATTGGGCGCGAAGAAATCGTCAAGATCAGCGACTTTGGTACCAGTCGCGAGTGGAACGAGAAAAGCGCTAGAATGACGTTTGCTGGCACGGTCGCGTGGATGGCGCCCGAAATCATCAGAAACGAACCGTGCTCGGAGAAAGTTGACATCTGGTCGTACGGAGTCGTCCTGTGGGAGCTACTCAGTGGCGAGATACCGTACAAGGATGTTGATTCGTCGGCAATAATGTACGGTGTGGGCAACAACTCGCTGCGGCTGCCCATCCCGAAAACGTGTCCGGATGGCTACAAGCTACTAGTGGAGCAGTGCTGGGCTTCAAAGCCGCGTAACAGACCGTCGTTTAAACAGATCGAGTCACACCTGCAAATAGCGGCTGTTGAGCTTGAGAGTGTGCCGCAGGACAAGTACTTGAAAGCTCAGGAAACATGGAAAGACGAAATAGCGACGTACATAATGCAAATAAAGAGCGACAGCACGAGCAGTCGGGACTTCGAGGCGGATCTGATACGCAGACGAGAGGACGAATTGCGACACGCACAAGACATCCGAGAACACTACGAGCGCAAGCTGCAGAGAACCAACAAGCTTTATATGGAGCTTAGTGCAGTTCTGTCGCAGCTTGAACAGCGTGAAAGAGACGTTATCAAGTTAGTACACTTGTATACAACACTAGTAAAAAGTTTTGCATGTTACGATGCGACGAAACCGACGTTTATTTTCATGATTAAATTTTTTTGTAGACGAGAACAGCATTCTGGACACAAGCAGGGTAAGAAGCGGATGGTGCATCCAATTCTCAAGTGTCGGCGCAACCCCACTACGATACAGTTCTCGTCATCGAGTCCGACGTCACCGTCTCCGCCTGTAGTCTCGCCCAAGAGTCCCGTTAAGGTTACCATGTACGCGCAGCTTAATGACTCCAATAAACCTGAGAATGTGGTAGTGCCTGGTACTTTCAAGCAGCGCAAATTCAGACATCGACGAGTCGGCTCCGGTTGTGGGATCAGCTCAAGTCCGAGATCTAGTCCGCAGCGGGATCGAAAGGTAAGATTAAAGAATGTATTGAAAGAATTATCACTGTATTCAAAGTAAAAAAGCGAGATATATTTAATCGTACGATATTTATATACATTTAGGCTGCGGAAATATCGGCTAGCCGGTTAGTGGACAACCAAACACAGACCGAGATGGCGATCGATTCGACCGAAACCGACTCGACCTACAGAGATGAGCAGCCTCTGCCTCAGCAGCAATCTCAGCTACAGCAGCGACGTCCTTCCGTCCAGGAGAAATACATCTTTGAAGTATCTTCCAATCGCCTATATCCAAAAGCAGCTCTTGACTGTCCCAATAACGGCAACAACCCGGAGCCGATTCAATTGTATCATCGAAGATTGCAGCCGACAAAAAGTCCGTGCTCAAGTCCTGAACTACTCAATGATAACGGTAACAGCGAGAGGCTAAAAGATTGCAGTGACGATGATAATTTGGACACGCTAGACAGGAAGGTCAACGAAATGCTGAACGCCAACGGACTTGTTTCGCCAATTGACAACGGCAATAGCTGTGGTATTGTGTCGCACGGGTAAGTCATAAAGTGATCTCTTGAAATCACTGCATGATTGTTTTTGCATGGACAAAAAGAACTTTTTTCTTCTTGAATTGCAGAAGAATCATGGATGAACTGCAGAGTCAAGCATTGGAAAAGAACATAGAGACTAATTTGAATAGTAATACCGACGTGATAGACGCCCACGAGGATGGCGATGCTGGAGAGGAAGACAGTTGGTCCGACGAAGAGGGAGAGGATCCAAAATATACATACAACTACTCGCTCAGAAGGAGAAGGTAAATCCGAAAAGGCTCTTTTGTATGTTACATTTTTTTCATGAAAATTGTCTAAATGTGTTTATTTTCCTTCATAGTATTGCGAGAAGGCCAATCGGTCCGGGTTGTCGACATCGTCGGCCCAAAGCCACACTCCCAGTCGTTCTCAGTAACAAGCGAATTTTAGCCTCGGACGAGGAGAACACCTCCGAATACTCACACCCACCGTCCAGCCAGTCGTCGACTCTCGAGAGCAATCCCGAGGTGCAGCGCGCGTTTCGTCGCGTTGGCTCTTGCGAATCGACGCCCTCGATCCACGCAAAATATGGCCACACTCGCAGACGAACACTGTCTGCTTGCAGCGTGCGAAAATCTAATGTTTATACGAGCGACGGCGCTGCATCGTCGTCGGCGAGCCAGTCAGAGTCTGACGAATTCAGCGAGAGTACGGTCGCTACGGTCGCGACGGTTGCCAAGTACGTAAGTAGGGTGTAATAATGTGATTATGTGAGGAAAGGTACCAGTGTTGTGTGTGTGCTTGGTTGACGAATTCCATCGATTGCGAGTCCGTCCAATCAGTTCGTTACGTTAATTTTTTATGTACTTTTGTTATTCGATTTCTAACTTCTTTACCGTGAAGATAAAAGGTAAAGTCGTGTGATGCGTTGTTACATTTTTATTTTTGTAGAATAATTTTTTTAGTTCTTTTGAAATTTAAAACTATTTATCGAAATCAGTTATCTTAACATTGTCCTCGTGATATGTGAATGAACCTTCATATTTTGTACGTTTATTCTCATTTTTTTGTGCGCATGTACATATAAAATAAAATAACTATTCGTTAACAGGAATGAATACAGTCATCAGTTAGATTACTACACGTATTATATTAGTTTTTAAGTATTATTTTAAAGTAAATTTAACTTGTAATCAATCGTCGGTGGGGTTTGTTGACCAAGTGAAACAAGTAAATTCTCATTAAATTAGTCTAAAAGAATTCTTTTTCTGAATGTACTTGAATAAACCTAGTTTAAGTAGTTTGTAAATGATTTTACATGTACAAATTATGTGATCGGCGCGTTAATCGTACTTACTTAATTAATAAGTGTACCTTAGTTACGTATCTTACAGTGGTGTCATTTATTCATGTTTAAATTAATATTCCTGGTCATCATTAGACTTGAAATATTCATGAGTTTTTTTTTTACCTATTCAGTTCCAGAAGAATCTCTGCAATATTACAAAAATTACGTACTTTTCAGTAGAAAGAAAAATACAATAACTTTTGCAATCATGAAATAAAAGTTATTAAATTATATATATATACACGTCATACTAGACTGGGTATCAATTCAAGATATATAACAATAGGTTGTTGTACATATAAAAAATACACTCAAAAGAAAATCTTTTCTATGAAGAAAAAAAATGTATAAAGCAAGGTTCTGATTTGATTATTCTTTTTTTTTATGTACAGTTCCTCTTTGACTATACTATACTTATAACATTCCTAAGGATAAAACATTTTTTACTTTGTACGTTTATGCATAGCTTTAGATATGTGAAGATCTTAAAAAATAAAAAATAAAAAATTCGACAATATTTATAGAAAATATTGTACTCAATGATGAAATTTTTGTAACGTAGTAACAAAGAAGTATTAAATTAGACGTCCACCAATTGTCAAGTTATGTGCGATGTGTATTACTGATTGCAATAAAAAAAAAAAATATCAACGAAAACAGATAACAAAAAATATACCGTATTATTTCTTTGGTAGTTTAACTAATGTGGTGTACGTTACATAAGGATATCTTGTGTTAGTGATGAAATAATGATTACTGCAATATTATATTTTTTCGATAAACATTAATAGCGACTATATAAAACTTATTTGTAGATGCAAATGCAAAACAAAAAAGTAGATTTCAAGGAGGATAGTTTTGAGAAATCAATTGGCAGTCCATACAAATAAAATATTAGAAGATTCAAAATATGTACGTGTGTTTTACACAAATTTTAATACGGTAAATTATGTTATATAAAAATTAGTACATTACTTAGATACTCACTTTTCAAGCATGTATTAACATAAATTATTCCAATGAAATGGTATAGTTATATCGACACAGTTCTAGAACAATTCATACGTAAATGTGAAAAAAAGAAAAACAAAGAAAGTCTGGCATCGTTGTACCTGCTTGAAATAAACTCAGATTGCCTTAACGACGATTTTTTGTAAATATAGACAATAAATTTATACGCCACAAAATGTGCTTAGAAATACTGAAATTTGTCACAATTTTTCTTTGTTAAAGGTGTATCTACTATACAGAAAAAAATTAATTTAATAAAAGTGTAAAATAATAATGATCTTTATGCTTTTTATTTAACCCTGCATCAACTATCAAATCATCAGAAAATATAAAATGTTTTTTAGTAGGATAATAACGGATACATGCGTAAAGTTTGTACATTTTTTTTTTATTTTTTTTTGTAAAATTCAATAAAATAAAGATCGATTGCATTTTAATTCATTTCAACAAACAAAAATTCAATAATTCAACCTTTTCATATAGTGCTTATATATTGTGCCACAGACAAAAATTATGACCACTTTTTACACGACGCCGTGATTAAACTTTTTTTTAATAATTTTAGATAAACATTTTTTTGCACAGCCTTGTGATAGATGAGTATAACAAAATGCTCAAGCCCATTAGCTTTCAAGAATATTTATCTCTCAACTATAGAAGAAGATTTGCTAGAAAAATTTTTTTAATCACAAGAATATGCATGTAATTTACTTACTTTCAGCTTAACATTTGATAATCTCATTGGAAGTCATATAACATTAGATAAATTCGAGTTACACATGTATCGCTGTTAAAGTCTCAAGAATCAGACAACACAAATTGATGATAAATGGTGGTGTGATGAAAACAAAGCTTTGAAAATTGCAAAGCTGGTTTTTGTAACAGTAATACGAGTCAATAATTGTGACTATTAATTTCTGCATCAAGGGATAAATGCGCAAATCGTCAACGATTACTTAAAATGCGCCTGAAAAAAAGTTTCCTTTGGTGTTTCACCAATAAAAGGAATTACTTAGGAATTCGGCTGTGGATTTATAGAGTGTTGATGCACTTTGCCGCAAGCCTGTGAATAAAGATATTACACCCTCTTTTCCAGCTTCCTCGTCTTCTTGCTCTTCATCATCTTCTGGCAAATACTCTGGCATATCATCATAGTCACCTAGATCTGTGTTTAACTAAAATGAAAAAAAAACATAATCAACATACAAGATATATTCACGTTTGGACTATTTAGTCCAAATAAATTTATATTATTTACCAATTTAACTAAAAATTCTTGATTATACTTATTCCGGGTCACTAATCTAGCTTCCATTGTTGGATTATTATCCTCAATAGCTTCTGCAATTTGTTTGGCTGTCACAGTGGCTAGGGTTCTCATTGTAACACGCTGATGTTCCACATCAACAACCAAAGATATTAAACCTTCGATCCTTATCAAAGTATATTCCAGGTCTGTTCGAGTTTCCTGTGTAAACACGAATACATGAGTTAATAAGTTGACATTAAAATAAATTAAATCGAACAAATTTGTAAGGGATAACTAACAGGCAGGAGGCCATGGACGTGGAGCACAATAACATGTGTCCTGAGCTTCTTAGGTTCGATGACCCTGCGGCAGCGGCTGCGTAAATTGTAGATTGGGGGTTTCATGCCCTCGATATCGCTCTTCACCTGCTCAGCCCTTTTGGCCAGCTTGGGATCGTCTTGCGCGTATTTGTTCACTACAGCATCGAGAGCTTCTCTGACTCCAAAGGTCGAGGTTATGTGTCCGTAATTTTCGACGTTTTTCACAAAAGCCTCGAGGATGTCAAGTCCTAGTTCGACGATCTCCACGTCAGGGTACTCTAGAACCACGGCCACGTACGACAGTACCGTTTTGTCCTGAAATAAGAAATGTTACGTGGCGGTATAAGTAAAGACAATATAAAATACGAGTAACCGATTGCCCAAAAGAAGAAAAGAGTTCAAAAAGCAGATATTTACCTTGAGGATTGTGTCATGGTTCGCTACGTCCTTTGAAAGCTTTTTGTAGGTTTCAAGGGTAGGTCTAACTTTCGTGGGATCCAGCGACTCTTCGTCCATGGCTGTTGCGTATTAGTGAAATGTTGACATTATATGACTTACCTTGTTTCTATCGTCAACGCAAAACTATTTTTTTCTACCTCTTATTCCATTGACAAAGTGACGATTGAGTATGCATTAATTTTTCCATTCGTTCGTGAAAAAAACTCTTCAAGTAACATGTAAGTAGTAAAGTATACCTTCACCCTTCCATATTTTGCGTTGTTCTCTTTTGTGTGTGCAATTTGCATCAGCTGCTGGCCTGCTGCTGTGATATGTACTTGTGTGTAGTGTAGCTACTACCATAGATATTTAATATCTAGAGCGAGCAGGTACAGGTAGCAGTTATTAGCAAAGCAGGCGAGTTCAAAAAGAGTAATGTCGATAAAGAGAGAATGAAAATTGTAATGTAGGATTGGTTATTTTTTTTGTTATTTCATACTTATGTAAAAGTCAAGATGATTAAGCAATTTTGGTTGCTCAAAGTTATACGAGGCTGAGGCAAGTCCACAAGTGTCAACTCAACTGTCAACTTTCAACTGGTCATGAGTGATGAGTCAACAATTACTTTTGTTTGTCTATGGTAGATAGCTTTTCGCTTTTTGATACCTCGCCCAGATGCCAGATGGGGTAGTCTTGAATTTGTGTGATCACGTGATCAAATCATCAAAACATAAACACATATTCAGCAACGCGCACGCACACTCAACTTCACAAAAAATTTTTAACTTCTCATTTCTCATAACGAATGGACGTTACGTTACGGCTGTCGTTGCTCCGTGTTGCTGAAGAATATTTTGTTGTTAATTGACTCAGTGCTCAGTGCTCGTGAATCCTGTCAGAGTCTCTCGGAGACACTCGGAGAAGAACACTTGTTCATTCCATTCTCGGAGGCACCCAGAGTCTCTCCGAGTCTCACCGAGAATTGGTTTGAACAAACCTTTGGTTGTTAGAAACACTGATGTAAGGTAGTGTCACACATTCTACAAACGAAATATGTTTTCTGATTGTTGATTTGTCGTCGTTCATATGCACTTGTGTGTTCTTAGTGTGGTATAGCAAAAACACTACTTACAAGTACTGGCAAGTCCTTTTTGGCCAAGGTGAATTTGGTATTTTACAAAAGGGTATGTATTTATAAATCCATAGGTACTTTGGTCCCAATCAATCGTTTTAATGAAAATGTACTTAGTCGGTTGCTTCTGTAAAGTGAAATATTTCATTGTTTTAATTTTCTCATTTTAGAAACATGGCTAAGTACCTTGATGAGTGTAAATACTGGATCAGTTGTATTCAAACCTTAAAATTAGAAGACATTGATACAACGGTACAGTACCTTGTTCTTACCTATCTTTTTAATTTAATTTTTTTTTATTAATAATTTCATAACAATTATTTGCATCCATAGAACTTTAGAAATCTTAAACAAAATGCTGAAAGTAACAAGTACCTGTTCAAAGTTCTTTTGCATCTGTCGCACTGTGCAGACAAGTGCTACAAGGAAAAACTTTCTAGAGAAACACATGTGTTCAAAATTGCTGCTGCTGTCTGTGAAAATCTGACAAGTATACCAGATCTGGACAAATACTACAGTGCATTGTATTATGTTGTTTTCTACCTTTTGCTAAAACCATGTTTCAAGGAAGCCAAGCTTATAACAAAATTCTTGCTTCATGAAAAATTTCTGAATGCCAATGAGACTGAAAATTATTCAAAGTACCTCCGGTTAGCAGGATTATGGCAAACAGCGTTGTTTAAAAAACTTGATACTTGGTCATCTAAAACTGTAGCCGAAAGAATCGAAATTAATGAAGAATTCAATAATTACGTCAATTTTCATTTGAGCATCTTGAATAATTGTAATGATAAGGATCTATATATTTTATCTATTGCAGATATGTATGTGAAAAAATTGAGTAAAATACCATTAGATACTGCTTTCCCATGTTTAGAAAAAATATTTAAGACTTTGTCAAATTATATTAGTGGTTTGACAAAAATTCCAGTAATGAATGTTTATAACAAACTGATTGTCAGTATTGGTTGTGCCTTTGCTCAAAGAAGTGATGCAAAAAATAATTCGAATATTTTTAATTACTTCGTGGAGTGTGATAAATATTTTGTCAAATTTTTTGCTAGTGATTCTCAATGCAGTGATTGTTACAAACTTTTTAGAGTATATTTTATACATCTTTTTGAAACGAACTTCATGTCTAAAGAAATTAATAAGGCATCTTTTGAAAAAATTGCCACTATTTTAGAAGTGTTGTTAAAAAAATACAGTGCCAAAAATACTTCTTTGATACAAACTATCTCGGCAATAGCTATGAGTTTCGAAACTTTATTCAATAATTGGGAACAACTAGTTTCATTACAATTAGCAAACACAACGATTACTTATGATGATATCGTAAAAATGGGCAGTTTTGTCAAAACTGTTCATAATATTTTACTACATCGCAAGCATTCGAATAACGTTTGTAAGCAGTGCTCAGAGCCGGATAAGTGTCTAGTCAAAACAGATATTTATCAAGCATCCGTGATCACAGCAACATACATTAAAGTTTTAACAAAAGCTAATCAAGAGACTCTTAACGAAAAAATGTTTGCAATAACTAAAGAACTTTTAGAGTTTTTGGTATCAGCTGTGAATAAATTACAAGACTTTGGTTGCAAGTACTCATCGTTGCTGTGGGAAACTTGTGGGAGACTAATTTTTAATATTGGACTGATTAGTGAAAATAAATATGCTGGCCAGCTTGAGGGATTATATGAAACTCTATGCAAACAAATAGTCCATTATGATGGCTTACAAGCAACAGTCAGTAGTTTTGGATTGGAAAATCCCGTTGGTACATCTTTACATCGTTTGTGTAATATATATTTCAATCAAGGTAAACATTCGATATTTTACTTTACTTGATAGTGCACGCTAAACTTTATTAATTTTTCATCACATTTTAGAAAACTACCGACAGGCCATGACTTTTGCAGCTTACAATGCTCTTCTAAGTAATTTTAAAGGAAGAAAAAAGAAAGCTTGTGATATGTGGGCAAACATCAAACTCAGAACTAAAGATTCAAAAGAATTTGAAAACCTTACCATGTCAGAATGCTTGAGAACAGACGTCGATGTGATCAAGAAATTTGGTATTAGTATAAATTTAGATGACTACGATTTAAATGATTTGTGCCTTAAAGAGCTTGGATCTCTATTTTTGATAAAGAGCGATATTCTAAGCACGATGAAACGAACTTTGAATGAATTGGGTATATTTGTTTTTATATTCTTTTTATAAATCGTACTTGATCGATTTTAATGACGTTTTATTTATTTTATCTAGAATCGAAAAAAAGCGTTATAGAATTTGCTCAAGGAACTTTGTTGCTTTGCTTTCATGCCTTACAATTAAGTTCTAGAAAAAGTATTTCGAATTATATCTCGAAAGCAATAGAAAAGTTGAAAAAGTGCAAGAAATTAACAAGTAGCAATCAATGTCTACTGGCGAATCTTAGTTTTTTTAGTATAATTGAAAAATTGTTTGTGAGAGGTAAAGTCATTGGTAAGCAGATGGAAGATGCGAACTTCACGATAAAAGCTTTCAAAACTCTCAAGGGCAACCAAGCCAATACAGATGTTGGGGAAGAAAACGAAATCATCGTACCGACTTTTGGTGGAATCAGCATAGAAGAGGACAACAAGCTTTCCAACGAGCTGCGTGACGTTCTGAATTTATGGGAAAGTTGTATGCTGAATGATATGGTGAGTTCAATAAGCACTAGCCCTTTAGTAATTTATTAACTTTCAGTAAATAATTTTGAGTTATACTGGACAGTCAGCAACAACCACAGGTTGGGAACCGAAATACACCTTAGAAACGATTATATTTTGTGGAGAATACTGTAGACTATTTAAATTTGGTGCTATTGAAGAAAGGTCTTTGAGATTAGCTCATAAATTGGCAACGGCTATCCAAGACTTTACATCTTGTATATATGGTACTTTCACTTCATACATAGGTTTTTTTAATATTTCGCGTTGATTACCGATTTCATAGTAAATAATTAAATTGTATTTAATTATTATATTTATTTTCTAGTAACAAGTAGAAGTTTGTCTATAAAATTTATTAGTGATATATGGCTTAACAGTGCCAAACAATATGCTGATAATATAATGAGCTCCGAAAAATCCACTGATCATGACGTTGTTTCTTTGTTTTGGTTGAGTTTAGCAGATTTGTATTTAGATTGTAAAAAGGTAACAGTAAAGGAAAAAAATAAGAAAAATGTTTACACTTTATTACACTTGGCGTTGCTTATAATTTTCAGGTCGAAGAAGCCAAGGTACTGATAGATAAAGTGAAATCAATTCCTAATTTTAGTTTACTTAGCAATGCTAAGCTGTATATTTACCTAGCAGACATACAACTTCGCAATTACTTTACACTTAACTTGGAACCTAGTCAAGAAACTTATAGTCAGCTTATTGTTGAGATTCACTACTTACTGATAAACTTGTATGAAATAGTGTCAGAAAGTATGCATCTCGTTAAAACTTTTTAAATATTCTGCTGCACGTGTTGACGAATTTAATAATAATAATAACAATCAATAACTTTTCAGGTGTAATCCGATTTTGGAACATCAAGTATCACTTATTTGCGTGTGAAATGATGTTTGAAGTCTTGAACAATGTACTCATTCCAATGAATTGTCTAATATCCTACCGCGACACATCACTTCATCTCTCGATGGCGCTGAAGCTCGCGCAAAAGTTAGGCATCAGTCAAAGGATAGCCGAGATTCTCAAGTACCTTTGTTACATTGATCTCCTGCGCTCTCAGATTGACAGTTGCGAAACTCATCTGCAGGATCTCGAGCACGTACTCTGTCTGGACAACTTTCAAGCCTCGATGAAGACAAAGTTGCAGCCGAAATCCTCGACAACATCAGATCAGGTGAGGCTAAAAGTATTTGAAATTATACATCATTTTTTTGACCATTACAAACATTAAATCCTCTCGATTGTTGCAGTTAACGTCTACGGTTGCGGTGCGAGATGCTTCGGTAATCACACCAGTTAGTCTCTCAAAGAACTGTGCTTCGCCAGAGCTCAAAAAAAAACTCTTTGTACCACCATTGTATTTAGAGCACTCTTCTTTCTGCCAGTGCTTTTTCTGCGTCAATATACATTACCAGCAATTGGTCTTTTCGTGTAGCCACATACAAGCTCAGCTCTTCTGCCTGCTAAAGTATGTCAAAGAAGCCGAGCGCTACTTCTACGGCGCGTGCAAAATTAAGTTGAAAATTGACGAACGAGATGCGAAAGAATCGCGACAGTATCGGGAGTATCAGTGGAAACGCTCCCAAAAATATACCGTTGATTATTTGCTGTACCTGATGGATTTCAGCCTGTTTATTGTTGAATTCAAGCCCGACCAGAAGGAGGATGTCTTGGAATTGTTTGACGAGATCAAAAATATCGCCGCCAATAACGATCTGAGCAAGCATTGTGTTACCTATTATGCAACCGACCTTTATGCTCAATATTATATTAGCGATGATATGCACACGAAGCTAAGTAAGTGTTTATTTTGGATAAATCTGATTTTTCCTTAAAATGCAAATTTGTAAAAAATAATAGTAAATATTTATTATTATTTTTTTTTTCAGACATCTATGTGTCGCAGAACGTAACGATCGACGTAACGAAGCAAGAGCTTCCAAACTGCACAACACCCAAAGTGCAGATCGAAAAAACAACACGCAACTTGCGGCGTCGAAAGTCTCCACAGCCAATCGCGTTACCCATCATAACGATCTCCGATCGAAGCGACGTTGAGAGTGATTGCGGCAACTCTCCGGTGCCTAGCGCATCTAAATCTAGCAGCGACACAGAAGCCGAAAACAAGCCAAAAAGAAGAAGCGCACGTAATGTACGAAGGAAAATCTTAACAGATGAGACTGATGAAAACCTTGTACCCCGAGAAAAGGAAAAGGAAAAGCCAAAAATTGACAGGAAAAGCATTAAGAAAGTTTCGGTTCACGAGTCGAGTGATGACCCTGTATTACCTAAAAATATCAAAGAAGGTCCAAAAGTTATGCCAAAAAGAAGCATGAGAAAACTTTCAGCTAATGAACTAGATGATTGTAATTATGCTCCTGTAGATAAAATACAGGAAGAGACAAAAAAAATTATGAAAAGAAGTACCAGATTGTTAAATAAGCCAACAGGATAATTAGAAAATTCAAAAATTAACTTTATTAAATTTTAACAACAGTAATTATTTTGACCAAATATATTATTTACTCGTAGATTTGATTCATGTAAATTATGATTCAAATACAAAAACCATTGAATTTATCGTCAATTTCAAAGTGAAATTAGTTTAGTTAATTGTTAAAAATTATATATGATGAACAATTGTATAATAGTATTTGGTAAGATAATGAGATAAAATTTCGTACATATTTTGTACTCTACTGAAGTATATTTATAGTTTGTAATAAATTTTGTACATGAATACATACGTCGGTCGTTTAAAATTTTTTGGTTATACCTACCAAATTTAAACTTAATAACAGAACTCAGTACACAATGTCTTATTAAATCAAGCCTTTAATTATTTACATAAATTTTTATTTACACACTTAGATTTTCGGTTCATCAGTAATAACGATTATTATCACATGTATAGGAAGGAAAAATATGCTAATTTTTTTATAAATTCTCAAACTTTCAAATCAATAATATATTAATTAGAAATAAGTTAAAAATAAAAAAAAAATTCATATCGTTTGTTACGTTGGTTTTGCGCTAGTGTTCAATCAGAGCTATAACGCCGCGATCCATCGTTTTTTCTCTTTCGTAAGTATGTATATCTTACCTGTAGTATGTATAAAGCGATGTGGGCAACTCCACTTGCCTTTTATCATTTTTTTTATTTCTCTAAATACTTAGCACTGCTTCAAAATGTCCTGGTGTCATTAAAAAATTTTTAGGAACACGACCAAAGTATGGGAATTCCTGATTATTAAATAAAAATAAAAAAATGAAACAACAGTAAATAAACGAACAACAACATGTACTCGATTAATTGTTTATTTCTATTTATTACGTGGTTTAACTTTCCATGATTCGGTATAGTTTTTTCTTCGTCTCTGATAAACATATACAATGTATTTTGAATTGGATTCATTATTTTGTGTAGTTATTTTTTAACCTTTACTCTCAGTGGTTCTTCTTAGAATTAGGTAAGCAATGTTTTTTTTATTTTTTATAATAATTATGAGATATATTTTACAAATGTCGAAATGTAAAAATAATCAGATTTAATTATATTTTGGTAGATTAGTCAACTTTTTGTAACATCATTTTGATTGTTTTTCTCAGATTTGTCAAGCATGGACTTCAAGGGATCAGAAGAGTGCACCAACATTTCAATCAAGAAGAAGGAAACGAATTACATTGTCTTCAACATCAACTACTCCACGATAAGAGAATGCACGGGAATTGAGTACAGGTCGCCTGTATTCAAATTTAAGGATTCTCCAGCAGAAGAGTGCTACATAAGTTTCATATCCTCGTCCTCGGAGAAGAAGAGCAAGTATGGTGCTAAAAACGCAGGTATGACCTTACATTTCATGCGCAACGAAGTTTTTCACAACGAGCCGTGCACCTATCAAGTAGTGGCAAGCATTTTACACAAGCCAGAATATGGCACCCACTACTTTCAAAGCCAGCGTTGCGGTACCAATGAGTTGAAGCACTCTTTATTTTTCAACTTATGTCAGCTTGGGAAGTCAGTGAATAAAGACGGTCTAGTACAGGTTTGCTTTGATACTACTAGGTTTTCTGTTGGCGATTCATCTTCCATTGAGACATTTTTACCACAAAAAGCATTTTACAGTGACGAGAAGCTATTCAAACTTTATTGCTTCGCTTTGGAAGATAGGTATACAGATGTCACCCTAAAAGTCGGTGATGAAGAGATTAGAGCGCATAGAAACATATTAGCTGCTCATAGTTCAGTTTTTGATGCTATGTTCAACAGCAAAATGATCGAGGAGCAAACTGGTGTGATACCTGTGGAGCAATTCACGTCCCATGTAATAAGAGAGTTGCTCTATTACATGTACACAAATAATGTACAAGATTTATCAACAATGTTTAATCATTTGTACGAAGCTGCCCATTTTTATAATTTAATAGATCTTGAGAATCTGTGTAAAAATTATATGTATGAAAATATCACAGTGAACAATGCAACTTTGATACTACAGATTGCTGAGAAATATGACGTGAAAAGTTTGTTGCGCAAAGTAAAAAAGTTTATTTCTGAAAATGAATCTCAGCTGATCAATAATTCGGAGTACCTCAGTTATTTAATGTCTGGTTTAAACGTTACTAATGTTGCCAAATGTCTCACCATAGCTGATAAGTATAAGTTGAAGGATGTAAAAAACCAACTGAAAGAATACATCAGGGACAATATCAAAGAAGTAATTAAAGACTCTAGTTATAGATATTTATACAACACACACATGAATTTAATTTTAGAAATCGACGAGTTTATGGCAAACCATTATGACAATGAACAATAAGTATTATGAGACAAATGTACGAAATAATTTTAAATAAATTTATATTTTTTTTCAATACTTAAAAAATTTTATTTCTATGACACCCTTAAGCTTATATGACAGTATGTACAGTATTCTTTTTTTTTTCTTAGCTTAACCAATAACATTAAACAAATATCGTACTGTACACAAGATCACTTAAATGAAAATAAGACAAAATATTACAGTATACAATATCCCATATCAGACATGAAAAATTCACGTATAACTTTTGATACGGCCTCCATCAGCAATCTGTTGTTTTGCATGGTTGCTACAAGTTCTAAAACTGTAAAAATATTTTGTGCATTTAACAAGTTTCTTAGAGCAGTTGCCAGTTTTTCTTTTTGCTCTGGAGTAGCTTCCTGTGCTAAAATTTCCGGAACTGACTTGAATTTACCACCTGCATGGTAACTTGCCAACCCAGTACCCAATAAACCACCTGCCAATAATAGTACTTAACTTGATAAAATATATAAATAAAGATGAAATTTCAGTACAATTACCTAAAGCGATTCCAGGTGGTCCACCAAGGATACCACCCACTGCAGTGATAGCACCAACTATTAATCCACACTGGGCACTTAAATTTACTGCTACCTTCATTTCTCTAATCGAAGATAAATCAGCTATTGCATTGAGCAATTCTGGAGTAGCCAGAGACATTTCGGTTGCTTGCCAAGTAGATATATGGTTAGTAATAAATTCCTAATACTTAAAAATAGAATTTTCTTAGTAAAATTGTAACTGTCCGCAATTTGAAATGAATAAAATTTCCATGTGTATATTATATGAATATACGTGCATTTGTTCTTATTAATTGAGATATCAAATGTCTTACTTCTTCCATTCCAAGATACTTGTTTATACAAAACATCTTTAATTTACCCAGCAATAATTATGTAAATTGAGTCATCTAAAAAAAAAACTGATGTGTATATGTGCATGAATTTGGACGATATTGACTATGTACCTTACTGATACAAGTGTTAGTTTATAGTTTACTATTAGAATAACTTACCTTGTTGATATCAGAGACTCATCGGAGTATCGGACTAATCGGACTGACATGAGACATGACGTGACTTAATCTCAATGAGTTTATGAGTAAGTATGAGTGCGGTACTGCGCAGTTGCGTACTACCGATAAGTCGGATTAGTCGGATACCTAAGTACTCGCGTAGGGTACGAAACCGCGCGTTTAAATGATATTGTTCGGTATTTAGTTCGGTTTGGTTGATTGAGTTGTTTCGATCCAACTGAATTAAGCCTCGGTTTAAGTGTTTTCTACACAATTAAGAATTTTAGCTTTAGTTTTAGGTGATACATAACAAGATGACATCTTCATCAATTAGTGTAATAAATTTTTGAGCAGTAAATTTAATTTTGCATCACATACATAATATTGTACTACTTCATGACCAACATCTTAAATAAAATATGCAGACAGGCTGCGTATCAGGAGTTTCGAAGTTCCAGGACCAGCCATAAGCCCGTGTGAGAAGTAATACTCTCTTTGTTGCACTTACAGGGGCATATAGTTGGTCCTAGAAGTTCAAGACCCCATGTAAGGTGCACGCGCTCACAATGAACCTCCCCGACCAAACCCCATATAGGTCGATAACTCCCATAAGTAATGTGATTCTGTTTTCTGTTTACAAAATAAATATTGACATCATACGTGTGTATGTAGTATGTTCTACCGTCACTCGGTCACGACGGTCACTCCGTTAGTGAAGTCAACATTCACCTTCCACCATATATGATGAGGTCAAATACACATTAACAAACAAACAAAATTATGATACAGTACTTATTGACCGTCTGTTGACGAACGGAATGAAGTGATAGCCTTCATGGACATATAATAAAAAGGATCCACTGATATACAATACGTTTACAAAGGTGAGGCAGAATCTGATAAAAAAAAATTTTTACAAAGTAATTTAAATATATGGACTGTTTTATACATTCAGTTTTTATTAATAGATTTTACTTTCAAGTATTTGGTATATATACGTATTTCCAGATCCATTTAATTCTTTTTCTTATAGACAATATATCCTAATCAAGTAAAATAAGTTATTTTTATTGTTAAAATAAACTTGATGCGAGAATCACTTGTATACACCATGATTTTACTATGCAAGTAAACATAATTTTTAGCATGTATGTAGAATAGATTCTCCCTTAACTTTTTGCTGGCTTAACAAAAAATTTTTAATTAAAAAACTTCATAACAGCTATTGAAGTGGTAAACTATAGATTATGATTATGATGAAAAAAAATTGAATTTTTTGTTAATAAATGAATTTATTCAGTATATCATTCTGTCTTTTTTACAGCTCTAGTTTTTTTAGCAGGTAAAGGCTTTTGAGAGCGTAGTACAGCACTAGCCCTGCGCAGAGCAACCTGTAAATTAAAATGATATTTATGAAACGTTTTGTTTATGTATCGATATTAATATTAATGGTTGTCGTAGTGAAACTTTTTTTTATTGTCAATATCTCAATTAAAATGTTTAATCATTGCTTACTTAGGTAAGTGAAACGAGACTTAATTTTTAAATATTGAGAACTGAAGTAACTCGACAAGCAAATAGGACTCAGCAAAATTTTCACATAATAGCAAATACAATCGTGTTAAATAATAAATAATTGTATTTTACCTTGGTTAGATCAACACGGTACTTGTTTTTCTTTAGAAGAGTTTTCAGTTTATACAGAGATCTGCGGGCACCAGCCTTCATGGTTCTCTTGACGGTGGCTTTAGCAGGCTTGTTTACACATTTGGCTTTTTTATATACAACTGTAAAACCTTTTTTATCTGGAGTGTCAACAACACCAACACTCTTTCGGTGAACTAACCCTGAGTAGCGGTAGCTGCTCAAATTTGTGAGGTTGTTTGGTTCCTGAAAAATAATAAAAACTATCATTAATGCCTAACCTAATGGTACATACATGAAAAATTTTTAAGTTAATTACGCTAATGAATCTATAACAGAACACTGCCTGAAAAGTAACTCAACCAGTAAATATTCAACTTTTGAGACAATTGTATCAATATCTATGACTTACTGTGGAAAAGGGTTTGTTAATATTCCTTTTTTTGAGAAGGAAAGCATTATTGTTGCGGATGATCATCCAGTTTAAATGAGACGACATTTTGACAGCCTGAAAGAAAACAATAATGGTAAAAAACTTCACTTGGCTTCCCTGCTGCGATAGACTATTTGATATGTTGTGTTCAAGTGTTAGTATTAACATAAAATTTCATCAACTCTGTTAATTTTGTCAATATTACTTGGTAACTAGTTAACTGTATGCATGATATTCATGAATACCACTCATAACCTTACTACCCTTAACTTTAACACGTGTTTTACTACATCTACCAATTATTTACGAATTTATCATTTCAAAGTACATTAAAACACTCGTTAGATGAATAGCATTAATTTCATAAATAATCTTTCGGTGTAGTTTGCTTTAAATAAAGAAAAAAGCCAATAAATAATCACCTGCTTCAAACGCGATCCTCGATGGCAACACAAAAACCCAGAAAAGGAGAAAAGGAACACCGAACACCGTCAAATTAGCATCAGCGCCACTCTAACACGAGTGTTTTCCGCAATCGTCACCGTCACCTAGCAAGTCATTTTAGGTTGCGCTCTACGTTACCGTCAAGTCGGTATTAGTCAACTATACGAACTACCTTGAATTCGGCTGCGTATCACTAAGTATATACACGCTGCGGAAATTTACGTGACGGAATTTTGGTTGGCCAATCAGACTATCAAAGTAAAAGCTTTCCGTGTTATAGAAAGACTGTCCTGCCAAAGTTCTGCGGCGCAATTTTCCGCCCCATGTAACCGCAGCGTCCGTAGCCGGCGCAGCCTCTAAGGGTAAGGGGGCAAGGGCAAGGGGCACTTTTTAACTCTGAATCCGCATCGGTAGATGGCACTGATCGCAATCTCACTCACTCAAGTCTCAACGCATGTATATTTTTGTATGTTCCACTCAGTGGAACTCTGATCTGTCCCGGACCCTATTTCGGAACTATGGCGTGAAGTACTGATCAATAATAGGGTCCGGGACAGATCAGAGTTCCACTGAGTGTACATAAGTATACAATCCTGGTCGGCGGTCCCCTCCTGCAATCTGCAATCGCTGAATCGCTGTGCCGTGACCGTGACTGGCCGTGATTGTTGTCAACAAAAACGTTCGTGGTATGTCAGTAAAGCACTTGGTTAGTTAAAAAACAAAAAATAATAAATAAAGAACGCTGTGTCTATTCGCACCAAATCCACGTAATTACGTGGATATAAATTTAAGAATTTAATTTTAAATTTAATTTTATTAAATTTTAAATTTAATTTTATTAAATTTTAAATTTTTTTGCTTAGACCATGTCGATCGCGCTTATATATAAATCGTGCAGGATTTCGCCGCTTGACGGGAGCGAACTATTAGGGGCTTGGCCACCTGGCGAGTAGAGCCTGAAGCGCGAGAGATGTGAGACCAGCGCTCCCAAAAGTGGCTACCGAACTTGGGGGGAAATTCAAATTGGCTATATGGAGCAAGACGACAAACCCCAGATAACTCGACAACATTCCATACACCATAACTTGATAAATTAATCCTAAGCTATTTAACCCAATAACCCAACGCGCCCATACGCAGTATCACGAGCATTAATAATTAATAAAATAAATTAAACAATAACGCAAGCGCCAATCCCCACACAACCCGGGGCGCTTACTGGTCACTTTAATTATTAAGAAAATTAATAAAGTAGAGCAAGCGCCAATCCCCACATAACCCGGGGCGCCTTCTGGTTACTTTGTTAATTATTATAAAAAAAAAATAACACAAGCGCCAAAAACCACACAACCTGAGGCGCTTACTGGTCACTTTAATTATTAACAAAATTAACAAAGTAGAGCAAACGCCAATCTCCACACAACCCGGGGCGCTTTCTGGTCGCTTTAATTATTAATAAAATAAGTAAAATAACAATAGCGCCAATCCTCACACAACCCGGGGCGCTTTCTGATCACTTTGTTAATGAATATATCAAATAAAATATCATAAGTGCTAATCCCCACACAACCCGGGACGCTTACTGGTCGCTTTAATTATTAATAAAATAACACAAGCGCCAATCCTCACACAACCAGGGCGCTTTCTGATCATTTTGTTAATTAATATAATAAATAAAATAACACAAGCCCCGACCCACACACAACCCATGGCGCCTACTGGTCACTTTAATTATTAATAAAATAGCACAAGTACAAATCCCCACACAACCCGGGGCACTTTCTGGTCACTTTGTTAATTGATATAATTAATAAAATAACATAAGCGCCAATCCCCACACAACCCGGGGCGCTTACTGGTTGTGTGGGGATTGGCGATTGCTCTACTTTATAATATCAACTTTGTTAATAATTAAAGCGACCAGAAAGCGTCGCAGGTTGTGTGGGGATTGGCGCTTGCTCTACTTTATTAACTTTGTTAATAATTAAAGTGACCAGTAAGCGCCCTGGGTTATGTGGGGATCGGCGCTTGCTCTACATTATTAAGTTTGTTAATTATTAAAGTGACCAGTAAGCGCCTCGGGTTGTGTGGGGATTGGCGCTTACTCTACTTTGATAACTTTGTTAATAATTAAAGTGACTAGTAAGCGCCCCGGGTTGTGTGGGGATCGGCGCTTGTGTTATTTTATTTATTATATTAATTAACAAAGTTACCAGAAAGGGCCCCGGGTTGTGTGGGGATTGGCGATTGTGTTATTTTTTTATTTATATTAATTAACAAAGTGACCAGAAAGCGCCCCGGGTTGTATGGGGATTGGCGCTTGCGTTATTGTTTAATTTATTTTATTAATTATTAATGCTCGTGATACTGCGTATGGGCGCGTTGGGTTATTGGGTTAAATAGCTTAGGATTAATTGATCAAGTTATGGTGTATGGAATGTTGTCGAGTTATCTGAGGTTTTGCGTCTTGCTCCATATAGCCAATTTGAATTTCCCCCCAAGTTCGGTAGCCACTTTTGGGAGAGCGCTGTGTGAGACGCCACAGATATATACATATTTATTTATGTATCAGACTATCAGACAAGTAAAAATAAAAATTGTGCTTCCATACACACACATGTTCTCTTATAGGCACGCAATCTGCGAACTTCACTTTACGTGGACATACTTCATTTGAAAAAGTAGCGTTTTTCTTTAAAATTCCTAACCTTATATCCACGTAATTACGTGGATTTGGTGCGAATAGACACAGCGAATAAAGAATGGCAAAAAAATCGCTTAAAAGAAAGCGTAAAGAGGCAGAGGCTCAAGAGAAACAGGAGAAAGTTTTGGAACTGCCACCGGCCAAGAGATTTTCCGATGATCTCGTGACAAAAAAGGTTGGTCCGCATAACCTTATTATTTTTTAAATAATTGCCAATAAAATCATTGTTTCTACTCGTTTTTTAAAATCTATTTCTACCTTACTTTGAAATACTAGTATGAATTCCCATGCTCGCAACAGCGATCATATAAGTGATTTAATTTTTTGTGTTGATACTTGATCAGGAAAAATGGGTAAACAGACAGCGTGTTTTGGTATTTGCATCTCGAGGAATCAATCACAGAGATAGACACTTAATGGAAGACATAAAAACTCTAATGCCTCATCATCGTCCTGAATCTAAAATGGAACGTACTAAGAATCTCCTGGTTGTCAATGAAATCTGTGAAATGAAAAATTGTAACAAAACAATCCTGTTTGAAGGACGCAGGAAAAAAGATCTGTACATGTGGATGTCAAACATACCTAAGGGGCCTTCTGTTAAATTTCTTGTTGAGAATAGTAAGATACAGTTTAGATTTTTATATGAACACTATGGTATAGTTCTTAAATTGATCTTCTTTCTTTTAGTTTACACAATGGGTGAATTAAAGCTGACTGGAAATTGCTTGAGAGGTTCTAGGCCACTTCTCTCATTTGATGAAAATTTTAATTCCAAGCCACACTTATCGATTTTAAAAGAACTGCTTTCGCAAATATTTGGAGTACCTAATCACCATCCCAAGAGTCAACCTTTTTTTGATCATGTGTACACATTTAGTGTTTTAGATAATAGAATATGGTTCAGAAACTATCAAATCATTAAAGAAGATGGTGAGCTCGCAGAAATAGGGCCACGATTTGTGTTGAACCCAATCAAAATTTTTGCTGGTAGTTTTGTTGGTGAAGTTTTGTGGGATAATCCTCATTACGTCTCTCCTGCCAAGGTAAATTTCAATTGATTGTAATCTAGTATTTAAATGTCATAAAGAATTACGATGTAGCAAAAAAATTTCGATATTTTCAATAATACCTTTTTTTATATAATCACAGTTTAGACAAGCAATATCTAAGAAGGCTGGTTATAAATATGAAGATAGAATACAACAGAAAATGATATCCAAAGCCAACAAACCAGAGAAGTCATATGATATGAATCCTTTAGATGATATATTCAAAAGTGATTATTTGAAGGAAAGTAAAAAGAAAGATTTAGTTGATAAAAAAAAGTAAATAAATTTTTATTTTATTGAACAGATTTGTTGTTGCAATTAATATTACATGTTCATTTCCAGTAAAATATATGCATATTTTCATAAGATCATTTTTCTTTCTGTAAATTGTGACATTTGAAATTTTAATCTTGCAAGTAAAATATCATTCTGTAAAAAATTATAAATATATTTATGAAGATTTTCCATTGTACAAATCATTCAAGGCACTTATTAAAATTACAAACAAACTGTGGTGACCTTAGGTGATAAATATATTTTTATTAATTAAGAAAGGCTAACTCTGGATAAAATCTAATTCTTCAAAAAAAATCCATATAATTATTAAATTAAATTCATAACTGTGCAGAGCCAAAATACAGTCAGAATTTAATGAGTAGTTTCCATCCTTTATCGAATCATGATACTTTGTGTAAATTTTTTTAAATGTATCTGTGAAAGCTTAATTTCACAGCGGAATTTTGATCTAAAATTTTTGCTCTGAACCCTTTTGTATAATGTGTATACGATTTTTCACATTCGAATTTTTGAAGTACATTGTAAAGATCTGTACAGTTTTTACAATCATAAAATTAATAAATTTCAGCAAAATCACATTGGATTACAATTTTTTACCTCCTAAATTAAGTATAACTAGATATAACTGTAAAAAATATTTCAGTGTTGAAAACATGCATGTATACAAAGTTGTACATATTTATTAAAAAAATACAAATACAATATGCGCACTGTTTTTAAATTGAAACTTACTAGCTTTTAGTAAAATATTTTGTACCATTCGTTTAATACCCAGAAAATAACACAGTTTTAATGTTTCAAACTGATTGTGCATTTCTTGAAGTTCTTGAAAGAAGTAGTGTACAATCAAACATTTACCCACAAATATATAATATGCAGTAAATATCAACTTTTCGAGCAAGCCTCTTATTAAAAGTTCAACATCTTAGAGCTACTGTTAATATTTTGCTTTTAAACTTGTAACACCATTGACACACAAAGTTTCATGATACACACATCACTGAATACAGTGTGAAATATATAGAGAAATACAAAAATCATTTAAGTATTATTAAGTGTTTGTAAAAAAACGATTCAGTACATTCTAACTATAAATATAAATATACTATCTAAAAATTTTGTCTAAAAAATAAATATTTTTATATTTTCATCTATATTATTGTAAAAAATTTAAGAAAATACTAAAAAAATTTAGGCATACGTAAGACGTGAGTGGAGGCAGAACGGCATCATTTAGTTGAAAGTTTTTAAAACAGGAGGGCGTAGCGATGGAGCCAGATTTGATTCTTTTTACCATTTCGCAAAATGCCGAGTGATTAATATTAATTTCTTAAACCACTTATCATGAAAAAACGTCATTTAGGAAACTTTGACCTTTAAAAGTTTTGTGAAAAAAAAAAGGATTGATTGATTATTATGCGGAATTTCTGGAAAGAATTTAGAATACCTAGGACAGGACGATAAATATTTCAGATTTTTTGTCTTTTGCACATATGCCTGGGTATAGTACCGATTCCTATAAGTAAGTAATCAAGTTGTATAAAAGTTTGATAATAACCAAGCACTAGTTTAAATTTTCAAATAATACCAGTAAATTATGTGTACACAGTTTTTGTAGAAAAATAGCTGATTTTTGTATAATAGATATTTGTAACTCGGATTTAAGAAAATATACTTAGAGTTAATTTTATATGGAAGAATGAAAGCTTTTTCCATTGATACACATAGAAATAGGATCAAACGCTGCCAAAAGCTACATCAAATGTCCATCATCATTACTTTCCAACAAAAGTTATCGACAACAACTTGGTATATTGTATCACCATTGTATATCTAAATATCGCATTAGACAACGTTCATTGGAAAGTAAATTCGTACAAATTTAAATTGCTTAGCTGTTCATAGGAGCGAGTTCGTGAGATTGCTGGCCATTAGTATCATTGGCTAGCTGGGCTAATGCAGATTGACGCCATTTGCCGTTATCGCCGTTGAGGTTCTTGTCCTCGCATACGCATAAGAATAGCGTATCGATTACAGTCTGCAAAATAGAAAAATTTTATTTTTTTTGAGCCATAAAGATTTTATCCAATAATGACTACTTATTTTTGTTTGTACCTCGTAAAGTGAGATCACACAGTGAGCAATAAAAAAGGAGAAGATGCAGATGACAAGTATTGGTGCTGCGTAAAAATGCAATCTAGGATCTTGTCGTAGGAACAATAGGCCAATACTTCCGGTGGCAGCAGTTACAAAAACTTTACCCAAGAATAAAATGAAGTCACCAATTCCATTTATCACAGCTATTTGAACAGCGTTACTTATGATTGTATTGAATGCCTGGAAAGTGGATGGATACAAAATTATAATTTCTTTACTTTATCTATTGGTTTTTCTTGATGTATTTTTTAAACTTTACAATTCGTGCCGCATTGCAAAAGTGGGTTCCTTCAATTGCCACAACGGTGTAAGCATTTTGATTCATGTAACGAATAAATTTTTCCAAACAGTAGAAGCAACATATGCAGCAGTTTAGTCCACAGTTAGCACAGGGTGAAGTTTCCTTAGTCTTCTCGAATCTAAAATAAGAAATTAATGTATAAGCCTTGTTTACATAATCATTAAAAAATTGAATACAGAATAACTGAAATCAATATTTTCAATGTAACTTACTTAGCACGTAAATAAGTAAGAATCAATCGCGGTATTTTAAATATTGTTATAAGCAAAGAACCACAAGCTACTGTGCCAAGATGATAAGAAATAAGTGTGCCCCATGATGAACAAACTGGAGATGCACTACTATCTTTACCTCTGTAAAAAATACATCACTGATTAAGGAATATGAAAAAAAAAAAAAAAAAAAAAAAAAAAATTATGAATTATAAAAAAGCATTCAATCTACCTGAAATACCAATGTGCAACAGCACCAGAAATAACCATAGCTTGACAGGCAACAATAAATTCAGTAACCCAAATAAAACCAATAATGTAGACCCACCACATGTAACTCACCCAAGTGGGATTGACATATTCCACAAGAGTAAATGCTAAACATAATAAATTGTATATAATAAATTATACATAACTCAGCTCATTTTTTGAATACAGGAACAAAATACCTACTTTTGTATTGACCCAAAGGAATATCTAATAGTTTTTGTTTTTCATCTATAGGTTTAGTAGTAAAGGATGCATTCACATCTAATGTATCAATAGAATTTATTGATTTTGTACCTGGATAATCTACAAAAAATAATAAGTGCGTTAGTACAAGTGTTAAAAATCTAATAAGAAGAAACAACTTACTTGCAGTAGCCAGGCATAATCCAACTGTTATCCAGAACGCGAAAAATACAAGCAAAGCCAAAAAAGTAACGAGTGGTTGGAAAAAAAGCCCTGGCAGTTCTGCCAAGCACTTTGCACTTTCTCTGAACAAAGCAGCCATAAAGCTGATGCGTTTTCTTATAAAGCAGATGAGGAAGAACAATATTACCTACAGAATAACATTAAAATAAAAATTTTAAATGATTGTAACATTATAATTGTAAGTATTTGTAATTGGATTAAACAAGACTTACAGTGATTACAGACGCGATTATTGCTAAGATTAAAAATGCTTTTTCATTGCGAACAGACTCTTCCAAAAGTTCCTCTGGTGGAGTAGAATCTAATTGATGTTTTATATCAACGTATGTGTACCACAATAAGCCAGTACCAGCTGAAATATTTTTTGTACATTGAAAGTATTATAATGGTAATACTATAATAAAAATATGTGGAAAAAAACATGATTATGTAAGTACCTAAAGACGCAATAACAACAAGTATTGTGACAATCCAAGTAACAAAACTTGCCAGCATGTGTATAATAGCTATCATGAACAGTGACAAAACTGACAAAAATTTAAAAAATTAAATTTTTTTTCGTTATTAAAAAGACAAATTTTGATCAAGTATTAAAAAGTCTTGTACCAAAAGATAAGAGTGACAATGCTAGTATCTCTCTCCATGTCTTGTACAAGTCTCCTAAGATCTGCTGAATGGCATCCCAGGAATTGAGCAAGCCATAAAGATTAGTGGCTATATTTTTTGCGACTTCACCAATAGCCTTAGGAATGCATCTATTGAGTATAGGCTTGCTGTCATAGACAGGGAACACTGGACAAGAGCCAGTTGTGGTTTTAGTATTACCTATGTCCTTGCAGGCACTAAAGCCACTACCTGGCTTGTCATGACACAGCTGTGATCCAGTATCCTCATAGAACTGGCACACATCATTTAAATTTTCAAGTCTTCTATTGGGACATTTTTTAACACATATTTTCAAAGACTGTTTAAGTCTAGCAACATCCAAGAAGAATAAATACCTGGACAAAGAGATTTTTTGAATTGTTTGTACATAAAAAAAAAAAAAGTTTTTTTTTATCAGAAAATATTTTATTTACGGCTTGTCACTGGTGTCTTGTCCAGAAAGTTCCATATTTCCGAATTTCTGATTGTTTTTGACACCACAGACGTTTCCAAAACTATCATATCCATGGATAAGCCTGATAGGACTACCATATACAAACGAAAAAACTGCTAAAAGTATCTGTAAAAATGTGTTTAAAAAAAGTAGCATCATTTAAAATCCAATGAATTCTGTTACTGTGTAAAAGAAAATCTATTCATGTTTTGTACAGAAATTCTATGCAAAGAAAACTTCTGTGTCATTGACTATTCACAGTAATTATTTAGGAGTATGAAAATGCTTGTAGACTATGCTATATTAAACAATTACATTATGATGTATACTGTTTAATCAATAAATATATATATTCACTAAAACATAAGATCGACTATTACAGATAAGATCGGCTTACAAAAAAAATCAATAAAAGTCAACGTCTATTAAAAATCCATTAATTTTTTTTACGTTGATAAAAATTATGATGAGGTACACAAAAAATGGAATTCGTTAAATTATTTAATGTAGTTGCTCTAAGAAAATTTCGAAAATATTGTGTCATTTTTTTAAATTTCAATCGGAATATTCATATAAATTTTTAATATTATGTAAAGCACATAATACATGAAACAATAACGCGATGCACTGGTTTTAAAAGTAAAATATGTTAAATATAAATACGTATGTTTTTAGTTTTGTATCAACTTCAAAACGCAAGTAATTTTGCGGATGCTAAAAATATTGAGAGAAAAAAAAACTATTTATACTAAAGGTGATAATTAATTCAATCATGCAGTCTTAAAACTTTCGGTGTCAAACCAAATTTCAATTTAAATGTTATTTAAATGTATTTTCGGTAAATCTTATTTTACATCAACATAATAGTGTTAATACAATGTTAAAAAAGTAAGAACAAAAAGTGCTTAGAAGCCTAAACTAACAAGTTATACAAAAAATAATCGGGTCGTGAGGTAGTTAAATCTCCCTGCTCCAAACAAAACATGCCTCAACAACTCGCAACGACGCCATCCTTATAAGTACCTATACTTAAATAATAATATACAACTCAGGAGATACAAAAATACACGTACTCGTCCGCCCCAAAAAAAAAAAAAAAAAAAAAAAAAAAAAAAAAAAAAAAAAAAAAAAATTAATGATTTTGGATATGACGACTCCAAAAAAGACTAGACATAAGTACATTATATGAGAGCATGATGAATCGTGCACGAAATAAAAATAGTCGTCCTACCATCAGAGCCCAGAAGAGGATAAAGAGACAAAGCCAGAAGACGTCGGTACAGCCGCGGACGCGCGGCGCCCCCGAGCGTTCCTGCTGCTGCTCGTCCTCGTCCTCGCCTGTGCAGCAGGACATCCTGATTTGTTCAAAGCGGCTACGTTTTCTCTTATTAGTATTCAATTAAACCACCCGACACACCGATCAGTCAATGGTGTTGGTATTGATAACTTTATTATGAGTACGCCGTGGTCGAGGTAAAAGTCAAACCGACGCCGAGAAGAGAGACCCAACCCAGAAAAACTAGTCCAGTGTGCGAGTTCACCGCTGACTGCATTGTAAGGTAGGGACGGTTCACGGTACAGGGTATGTTTTTTTGTGTGTTTTGTTGTCTCTTTTAAAAAAAGGAGTTGCCGCGTCTCCCCCCTCTCCGTACCCCTCCCTCTCTCCAGTGGGAGCCGTGTTGGGGGGTACCTCCCCTCAGCCGCTTGTGCTTGAATGCACCAACGGCTGCAGTACCTACTCGATTTGTTTGGTTGCCCCTGTTCATTTGGTATTTTTATTTTTTAAATTTGTGTCTACGTAATGTTGATACGATAAAGTAGGTAATCATTGTTTGGACTAAAATAAGATTTTTCTGAAACAAGCCTACCGAATGACGAGATCCCAATTATACGCGTGGTGGTACTGGTCATCCATCGAATATTTTTGTGATTTCGGACAGGGTACCCTCTCCTCGTTGTTACTTCGCTAAACACGTACATATAGCATAATCATTAAAATGACCGCGGTAACCATGACAACGAGAGGTGCCGTACTGCCGTTATAATAAAAAAAAGGATGTGTAAGTTTACTGTATTTCACATGCACACAGTAACCCAGAGAGTGAAAATATAATTGTCACCATTTATTTCAGTCATTCAGTGTATATAATTTACCATGTACTATTTTTAAATATTTATAGCAATGTAAACAAACGCCATTTGTTTTTGTTTTTTTTGCTCAGTTATTTACATTCACAGTTTGTTGTCAAAACTAAGAAAAATACTCTACAACATTCAGATAATTATATATAAAAATAGTACATATGGCGGTATATTTTTAGTTTCAAAGTTAAAATTGTGTATTTAGAAAAAAAATAATGAATAAAAAAAAATACCGCTTGTACATCATAGATTAATTGTCTTCTTATAATCGGCTACTCACCCACCAATGTATGATTTTAATGATAAATTATTTTGTATGTAGGCTTTTTTGTTTCTTCCCCTTTTTTGGTTTTATCCTCTACATTTGCACATCTTTGCAACTCGTCGGATTCTCAATGCACTGCAAGAGAAATTTAAGAAATTTACTTTTTACGCGCTGTCTTAACATAGGCGCCCATTCTGCCCCTCTCGGTACCGGCATATAGCCCTGAAATACGCGCATATACAGTTTATTATGATTCATACTTGCGATTACGTTATTTCACTTGTACATAAGTGTACACACATACTTATACGTGAGAAGATTTTTTAATAAAAGCGTTACATCACGATAGCCATGTATGTACCTATATAACTGCAGCTCACACAATATGCAACACATCGAGGGGGCACGAACGCGCTATTCTCGGAAAATCCGATTGCCCTGCCCCACCGCGAACTAGCTCGTGCTGGAATGTCGTCCTTTATTGAATCATCGCTCATTTTGCGCTCTGTGCGCTATAACCACACGATGAGATATTAATTTTACTTCAAAACCTTATTACATTTTTTACTTTTATTTTCTCCTACCTATAAGAATTCGGGATTTTTTTTTTTACACTTTTCCAACCGGTTTTTTATACAACGTATAAGTTTATAGTAATATCCGTATATATAGGTACGTACAGTGAAGAAATATGTGTCCATTTAAAAAACGATTTGACAAGTTGTATGAGCCACAACTGGAAAAAATCTACTTTAGATGGAGTCTACACGAACACGAAAATTTACTCGCTCAATATAAATAACAAATCTTTATAGTTTCAGTGTCAAATATAAAACCTCATTTTAATTTATTTCAGAATCGAACTTTTTTTTTTATGATAAAGAAATAACTACTGTACGGTTAGCAATTTTGATTATTAAAATAAGGTTTGGAAAAAAAAGTATCTTAAGTTAATGATTTTTCTTTACACATAACTATCGAGGGACGATATGGCATGTTTATATACACCTGCATAAAAGGAGCACGTTTATAAAATATATCAAAGTAATCGATTCCTTTGGAAGAAAAATAATATTGCACTAATTTATGCTGTTCAATTCACGGTGCGCTTTCACGAGACCTGTAAAAATAATGAATCGAATTTTAATAACATACTCGTTATGCATTATACATTTTTGTGTCAATTTTTCACTGCACCCATGATATACTTACACAAATAAGTAGTATACATAAGTATGTTAACGTTAACTTTTTTTAGTTATTTTACAGGTAAGAGGTAAAAATATTGGAAATTTTGAACACAGATTTTTTTCTTGTCGAATTTTTAACAAAGATATCATTACCTATCGATGGAGATACATCGAATAATCGTCCAATGTCCAATACTTACTTATATCCCATATTCCTATCAAGTGAATTGAGTCATTTGTGCGCGCGATCCGTAACCGCCAACCACCCACTTATAGTAAAGTAATAGTCCCACTACCCCCCGAATTCCTTAATTTTGGAGTTAGGAGTTAGGACACTTAAGACTGTCTTAACTACAGCTCTGCGAACTCCGCGAGCAACTTGCTAATTTCGACTTAAAAAAAATACCCAAAACTGTGGAATCGTTAGCAACGTTTGCAACCGCTTTGTAAAAAACTGTCGGATCAAGCAGTTTTGCAAAAAAAAATAAATTTGATACCGTCGTGCGAGAGACATAAAAAGTATCTCATCCACCCTTTGTAGTGTGTCTATACTATCAAAATTGATATCGATCGTTTGCAATTTAATTGTCGTTTATGTTGAACAGTTGCAAATTGTCATATTTTTATGTATAGCAGGTAAAATAATTATTTTTGTCGAATGTGGAATGTGCGATTTTTTCTCAATACAATAATACATAATACGTATTGCTGCGCATGCGCCGTGTATACAGTTCCACTAGCGATGGGATATAGTTCCGGCCAGATTTGGGAATTCTCTAGGACCCAACCTCTCTGACGTGGGAAATCACTAGATCAAAAAAAAATTAGTACCAAAGGTGACGCGCGAGATTCAAATAAGGTCCAATAACACAAGCATCCATCACCTGATGACCCGGGGCGCTCACTGGCCACTCTTTTAAATAAATAATTATTAATAACACCAGCGCCTGTCACCTGATGACCCACGGCGCTTACTAGCCACTCTTTTAAATAAATAATTATTAATAACACAAGCGCTTATCACCTAAATACCCGGGGCGCTTACTGGCCACTCTGTTAAATAATCAATTAATAATAACACAAGCGCCTATCACCTTTTGACCCGGGGCGCTTACTAGCTACTATTGAATAATAAATTATCAAGTAATTACAAGAGCGCCAATTAAAAAGATCTTTGTCGTACTAGATAGGCAATCAAAATTGTGATATAATTAATGTGTTATCGATCAACTTTTTATCATTTAATAGTGTTGCAAACAAGTGTCCTGGATCCTCAGGAAGAAGGTGCTTGACATACTTATTAATAATTATTTATTTACTAGATTTGCAATTAGCGCCCCAGGTAATACGGTGATAGGCGCTTGTGTTATTTATTAATAATTATTTATTTAAAAGAGTGGCCAGTGAGCGCCCCGGGTCATCAGGTGATGGATGCTTGTGTTATTGGACCTTATTTGAATCTCGCGCGTCACCTTTGGTACTAATTTTTTTTTGATCTAGTGATTTCCCACGTCAGAGAGGTTGGGTCCTAGAGAATTCCCAAATCTGGCCGGAACTATATCCCATCGCTAGTGGAACTGTATACACGGCGCATGCGCAGCAATACGTATTATGTATTATTGTATTGAGAAAAAATCGCACATTCCACATTCGACAAAAATAATTATTTTACCTGCTATACATAAAAATATGACAATTTGCAACTGTTCAACATAAACGACAATTAAATTGCAAACGATCGATATCAATTTTGATAGTATAGACACACTACAAAGGGTGGATGAGATACTTTTTATGTCTCTCGCACGACGGTATCAAATTTATTTTTTTTTGCAAAACTGCTTGATCCGACAGTTTTTTACAAAGCGGTTGCAAACGTTGCTAACGATTCCACAGTTTTGGGTATTTTTTTTAAGTCGAAATTAGCAAGTTGCTCGCGGAGTTCGCAGAGCTCTTAACTACTTATAGTGCTTACGTGCGTGGATTCGTATATATGTATGCACAGATGTGTGTATTAATAATTCAAGAAAATTTTTTCCCAGGAGGGCATGAATTCAGATAAATTTAGTTCGTAGGAAGAACATATAGACATCATTAATCAGTTGTGAGTTTGACAGGCGGTTTTTTGTTGTTATTTCATTGAATTTGAAGCGTTTTGTTTGCCAAGGAGCATCATTGAAGTTAATGAAAAGATAGGAAGCAATATGGAATGTAAATGGGATGTAATCCTGACCTCCATCCTCTCTTTCATCCATGACATACCTAACCTTCAATATTTTTAATTATTGAAGTTATGGATTTTTGAATGCATATTTTTTCAAGTAAATCCTGCCGTCAGATTAACTGGTTTTGTAATATTTTATTTTCAAAGTGTTTCACTCCCTAGTTGTTTTTAATTTGTGAGATTGTGGTTGTTTCCATCATGACAAACTTTGATCTTGATGTTGTATTTTGACGACAGTTATTGTACAGCTGTTAATTATTAATAAAATACTATATTTATGATTAATTAGTAAATGGAGATGGATGATGAAAATGGCAAGAGGAACAGAGGCAAGAGTAGAGGAAGGACGAGAGGCAGAGGTAGAGGAAGAGCCAGAGGACGTACTAAAAAAGCTGTAAAGGTAGTGTTGTTTACTATGTGGCTCTACAACTTTACGATTAATTAATAATTGTGCATGCATTAAAGGTAATTGAGAGCGATGACGAGGATATGCCTCATACAGGAGATGAATGTACAATGGACACAAGTGCTCCTGAAACGGAGCAGCTAGAGGAAGCACCACAAACACAGCCAGCCCAAGAGACCTCGCCTGTAGCACAGCAGCACACATCACCGGTAGTACAAACCCCAACTAAGCAGCCAGCTCAGCCAGTAGTGCACCAGCCATCAGTGGAACAACAATTTGATTTAGAAGCTGACATCTCTCAGTTGGAAGCCCCAACATTCACAACAATCAATCGAGGACCACCTGAACCTATGCTCAGGTTGAGGTGGGACCACCGTGTTAACTTGATTGGAGAAAAAGTTTTGAATCCTATGATACACTGCTGTGATAAATGTTTAAAGCCTATTTTAATATATGGCAGAATGGTGAGAAGTGGTCTTTTATTAAAAAAACTTTTGTACTATAAGCTGTGCATTTATGCAAGACATGTTGAAATTTAGTAAATGAGAAAGTAGATTCATGAAAAAAATTGAATTACCATTGAAAGGTGTTGTGTATAATGTCACATGTGTGCAATGTGTATACTGTTTCTTATTTTCTAAATTTGCTATGTATAATCAGCTTGTGGTGCTTAATGAAAAAAAAAAAGTTAAATAATTTTAACAGCTGTTCAATTGGTGATTTACAGATACCTTGTAAACATGTATTTTGCTTGTTGTGTGCTAAAAGAGAAGACAAAGTGTGTCCCAGGTGTATGGAAAAAGTGTCTAGAGTTGAACAGACTGGCCTTGGTACTGTATTTATGTGTACACATGGGGGTACCAGATATGGCAATGCCGGATGTCGCAGGACATATCTTAGCCAAAGAGATTTACAGGTAAAATCATTGTCATAACACTATTTTCAACCATCAGATATATAATTATTCTTTAACGTTAAGGTATTACAAATTACTCAATATTTTGTAGGCTCATATTAATCATCGACATGTAGCAGCTCCACCACCTCAACCAGTTCCCAGTATGCAGCTTGATGGTCCATCAGCATACATGCATGCAAAGGGCCCAGAAATGCTTTTGGATGCCCAGCTAATGCCTGCCAAATCTAGTAACCCTAGCAATCGCATGAAATCCATGGGATCTGGTGGACACATGAGTGGTCCACCAGTTGCCATGGGTAACGACCCTCGCGTCAATCAACAGTCTTCAGGGATGGATCACAGACAAGCTCCCCCACCTCATCGTCACTATTCTCAAAACTCATCACAGCAGCAACAGCAGCAATCTGTGAATTCGCAAATGCGCTCGAACTTAATAACTGTACCTATACAGGATACAACAACTATTGCTGCTCATGAAATACAGCAGCAACAGCAGAGTCATCATTACTATCATCCTGATAATCATGTTAATCCCAGTTTGACGACGAGGTATGAAGTATTTAATTATTCATAGCTCTCCGTTTATAATTTCAAAAGACAAGTAAAAACAATTTTTTTTTTCAATTATAGACATGTTGTGCTATCAGGCCAGCCTCCACCACCCCCTCCACAAGTCAATTATGGTGGTTATGGAGTAAATGTAGGTCCGCCTCCACCTCCACCAGCAGCCCAAGCGCAACAATACTATGGAGCACATCCTGTCCAACTAGGGTATGCAGTGCCTCAGCAGCAATACGGTGTTGCTGCTGCGCCTAGATCAGCCTATGGAGTCCAAGAGGCACAATATGCTCCTCAACAACCACCTCAACCGCCACAACAGCAGTGGGCTCAGCACCAGCAACAATTTTATAGATAAAGACGAGATCGTGAAGGTGTTGTTTGTTCAATTATCTTTTGAGAGACACGCTTTAGATGTGCATCAATTTTTTGAATTGACAAGTATTTCGCGTGTATTATACCGTGACAAAAATAATTAATTTTAAGTTTCATTTAAAACAAGACAATGGATGGTACTCGCGAATGGAGTTTGTGGAAATGGATTACAGCAACAAGTGAAATCTATGTAGGCGAGTGAAGTGAATGCTAACGAGACGTTCGATTAACAATATTTCAATTTTTAACAAAGTGTACTATCAATTTTCCGCAACAAACGTGTTTTAACAGAAAAAAATTATGTGAATTTAAGTTAATGAAAAACTTTATTATGTATATAATATATTATATCACACAGGAATATAATTTTTTGAAGCTGATTAAATGATCAATATTTTAAAAAATAATAATTTTAGTTGAGAGTAATGGAATTGTATATACAATTTTAACTGAAGTACTGTATGTACTACAAATTTTTTTTAACACTGTATTTCATTTTTCAAAATTGTAACATCTCGAAATAAAAATAAATGGATCAAATATGAATTTTTTAAATACTTAATGAAAAATAACAAAGTATTTTATTGATAAGTACCGCACCCAAAACCAGAATATTTTTTTTAGGCTATAGGAGTTTTGTACCAAAAAGTTATGAGAATCTGCAATTTATCGTGTAACAAGTATAAGTGATTAACTTTATTGGAAATATTATTGGAAATCATCAAGATTTCGAAATACACTTTAATACATCTTTCAATATTTTATTTACAATATGAAAAATTAAAAGTTTAACTAAACAACCCAGAGGTACTGTTTTTATAAAATAATTGAAATAACAATGATACATTTTATATAGCTGAAATATGTACAAAAAGTATTATCAATAACGATTCAGAAACTATTATATAAAACTAAATTTTTCGTACACTTTTTGACTATATACATGAATTAACAGCTTTGTCCAACATTTACTTGTTACCATAGTTAAGCTGAATTAATTAACTTTTTTGGAAGAATTTTTCGATTGTATCTTTGTTTTGCATTACCCACATTTGTCTTTGTATTTTTAGACTGCAACTCATTCACAACACATAAAGTAGGTATTTAAAACTTGGATGATTTTATTCTTAAAAATTCCCAATGTACACTAGATTATTTCAATCTTACGACAAAAAAAAGTTGAACTGATTGTCTGATAATTTTAGTTAGTAAAACTCTTTGATTTTTACATTTTATAATACACGCTCTATTACTAATTACCAACAATTACGTTTAAGTATTACTAACAATACTATTATTTAAAATGACAATATTTTATTTTTAATCAACTTGTTTCGTTTTAAGCTGTTGAACGAATGAATGAGTTGCAAGTCATCTACCTCAATTTAATATATTTATATTGACTTTTTAACTTGATAAAAAATAAGATTTTAAACAAAATACCTTTTGTTCTGATCATAAAAATTTTTCATTTGCTATGAAAAATTTTGCTTAAGATTTTAGCTACGATATTTACATTATAACATCAATAAATCTAATTTTTTATTACCTTTTATTTTAACATCGATTTTGTACAGCTTTGAAATATAATTTTTTCTTCTTTTTTTTCGTAAAAAAGTTGAGACTAATGCACTATCTCTCTGTTAAATAAAAATAAAAATATTGAGTAGCAAAGTAAACACAGTGTTTTTGTACATGAAAAAAAATTGATTGCTGTTTTTTGTAAATGAATGATGTATCTAAAAACTGTTACTTATAAATGTAAAATGTCTTTATACCTCTCATTTTATATCAAGTTTAAAAAAAAAAGTTTTATGATTTAGTGTTACATATGGCATTTATTCATTAAGTCATTTGAATTTAATCACGTACCTTCCACCGTTTAATAAACATCTCTGTTAAATTAATTGTTTTAAATTAAAGCTTAAATTCATATTCACATACAATGATATATACACATACTGAGTGTGAAAAAATATCAAAGCTCGGTCATCTCATTGAATATTGCCATTAGCTCTGCATCAGATAATTTGTTCACTTGGGAACATTTCACTCTCTAACTCCCATAAAAATCTTATTGTTAATTTCATACTTACACTCTGACTTTCATTCATTGACAGAAGATTCATCAGGACTCGTTGATGAGTCCTTAACTAAAGATCACGTGTTACTACCACTCGGCGATTGGTGACTGTGAATATTTATGTTGATCTGCGGTATGAGAGGAGAAGGCAAAGGCTTCGACACCGCAGGTTCTGGTATTTGAACCGCAACCGCAGAAGGTACTGGTAAATGCTTTTTTCCCCTATCAGGTAGCAGAGGTTGCTTTGCATGATCTTTACTTAGTCTTTCACTCAGTTCTTTTAATGCAATTTGCCTGTAATTTAAAAAGTTTATCAATAAGACATAAAAATATTTATAATTCTTGATATTAGTTAAATTGGGTGGTAAATAGGCTGTACTATTGTACACAAACCTTCGCCTTTCACTGTCATGTGGATTAAATCCAGGTATGCTGATGAATAAGCTCCGTGACGTATTTGCCATGTCAAACCTGTGGACTACCTTTTTACAAAGACCTATCCTTATGAAAAAGCCGTAAATTGTATTGCAAACTACTGCAATAGGTGGCTGGAGTACATTTGGAAAGAAACTGTAATAAATAGTATAAGTTTATTCAAGTCAACGAATTATTATTCAGTAACTACTTACCTAGCAAATGTAAAACTATCAGCCATATCACCCCTAGAGCCATTATTATGTCTTTGGTAAAACCTGAGATACAACCATGAGATTAACAGTCCATTGAGAAACATTGTTGGATGCGTGCTTTCTAGCACTCCAAAAAGATAAAGAATCAAATATAGGATCCACACCATAAGAGGTATGTTTCTATTGGTTATTTTTCCAATTGGTGTTCTGACTAAAATATGATCTGGCATTATTTGTTTGACTGCAACGGTGACACCTGAAAAACGAAAAAAATTTGTATTAAATTTAAAGAATCTATTGCTAAATTCTAACTGTTGTCAGGTTAATAATTGTAAAACTATACTTTATTGAAAAAAAAAGAAAAAAAAATTGATAGCAAACCTGCAATGTATCCAGTGAGACCATGAATATGCACATCAAACAACATATCTGTGTTACTGGTACACATATAGAGTACCAGATAGAACACAGCTGACACAATGGCATCACCAAAATTGACAATAGCAAAGAAAGTCATCATCTCCATGGCACCCCATAGTGGCTCGATAAGCTTGCCACAGAGCACCACAGTGAGCACGTCAACGACCACTTCCCAAAAGTGAATCTCGAGAAAGCAGCTGGTAAAGGCCGTCCAAACCCAAAAGGCAGGAGCCAGCAGGTAACCCGGGGTAACGCTAAGTATTAGAATTGCCTGTTCTGAAAAACTGAGGCAGTAAGAGAAGAGGACGACCAGACAGATGAACTTGACACTAATGCTGGTGTTGCCCAAGAGGGCAGCTAGCTGCTGTCGCAGGTAAGGCGCGTTCCTGCCGAAGCTTGTGAACATGGCCATGGTTCCTGATTTATCGTATCTCCCTGCCTTAGAAAGGCCCAGAGATTACTCGACAGTTCACCTTTCAGCTGTACAATTAGAGTTTGCGGGTGCAAATGAGTTGCACCTGTTCTAACCTAGCATAGTGAATTTTCCTTGTTTCACTTTCGTCAACTGATGGTGATAATCCACGACTGTATAGGCAGTACTTAAGAATACTTAAGTATACGGATTTAGATCAGAGTCCGCGAGAACACTTCGTCAGGAAAAGCAGACGGGTTCGTTGAATCGTTGGGCATTAGATTATAACAACACAATCCATCTTAATGAAACTTGGGCTTTAAATTTTGCCTTTTTGTCTCCTCATTGGCCGTTATGGACTCGCCAATGATGAGAAACACTCTCCTTTTTCTTGTTTAATTAATTTAATTCATCCTTCAACTTTCTGCTATATACTTAACTGTTTTTTTCTGCTGTAGCAACTTGTAGGTTATGTTGTACTATTGTATGTATATTGTGTGCATGAACATGTATGAACATGTGAGTGTGCATGATGACGTATATGTGAGAGCTTTAGGGCCTAGAGCCATATAATCATCTATAAACCAGCCGCAACTAATTTTATAGATGAATAATATAAAAAAAAAAATTTTTGTTCTGTTTGCGGCGAGTGTTCAATTTATCTTTTACCCGAACATTGACCTCCAAAAGTGAAAATATTTAGGTCATTTTTTAATAAAAGATAAATTGTAAACTTGCCGCAAACAGCATTAACAATGTTCACTTTTTATTTTGTATTTACAATATTAGTTGCGGCTGGTTTATAATTGATTATATGGCTCTACTGTGAGTTGTAATAATTATTTGGATCAGCGCCATCTAGCGGTCAAGATTTTTTTGGCCAAAAATTGCTTCGGAAATTCTGAAGGAGAGCTTTAGGCAGTTCAGCCCCAGAGCTATTTTATTATTTATAAACCAGCCGCAACTTATTAAATTGATACAAAAGAGATAGTTAACGATGTTTGTGCTGTTTGCGGCAAGCTTGCAATTTATCTTCTACCCGAATATTGACTTTTTAAATATTTATACTTTTGGATAAAAGATAAATTGCAAACTTGCCGCAAACAGCATAAACATCGTTAAATTTTTATTTTGTATCTATCACTGAAGTTGCGGCTGGTTTAAAATTGATTAAATGGCTCTAGGGCTAAACTGCCCAAAGCTCTCCTTCAGAATTTTGGAAGCAATTTTTGGCCAAAAAAATTATGACCGCTAGATGGCGCTGATCCAAATAATTATTACTACTTACAGCAGAGCCATGTAATTAATTATAAACCAGCCGCAACTAATCTTATAAATAGGAAATAAAAAGTGAACATTGTTTGTGCTATTTACGGCAAGTTAGCAATTTGTCTTTTAGCCGAATATTGACCTCCTGTATATTTATACTTTTGGGTAGAAGATAAATTAAAAACTTGCCGCAAACAGCACAAAAAATGTTTAATTTTTATTTCCTATTTATAATATTAATTGCGGCTGGTTTATAATTGATTTAATGGATCTACTATAGGTAGTAATAATTATTTGGATCAGCGCCATCTAGCGGTCGTGATTTTTTTGGTCAAAAATTGCTTCTGAAATTCTGAAGGAGAGCTTTAGGCAGTTTAGCCCTAGAGCCATTTAATCACTTATAAACCAGCCGCAACTTGTTATGTAGTTACAAAATAAAAATTTAACGATGTTTCAGCTATTTGCGGCAAGTTTGCAATTTATCTTTTATCCGAAAGTATAAATATTTAAAAAGTCGATATTCGGGTAGAAGACAAATTGCATACTTGCCGCAAATAGCACAAACATCGTTGAATTTTTATTTCGTAACTACATAATAAGTTGCGGCTGGTTTATAAGTAATTAAATGGCTCTAGGGCTAAACTGCCTACAGCTCTCCTTCAGAATTTTAGAAGCAATTTTTGGCCAAAAAAATTACGACCGCTAGATGGCGCTGATCCAAATAATCATTACAACTTACAGTAGAGCCATATGATTAATTATAAACCAGCCGCAACTGATGTTACAAATACAAAATAAAAAGTTAACATTGTTTGTGCAACTTGCGGCTAGCTTACAATTTATCTTTTATCTGAAAACTGACCTCCAAATGTATAAATTTTCTACTTATCTTATATGGCTTATAAACTATACTACGTGAGACCTTTTATCATTAACTTATGGAAGCACAGCCCTTTAACTTTATAGTTAGGTACAATAAACAGTTAACTTATATAATATGTACATAGCGAAATTTGGGTAACAGAAATCTTGAATACCAATCAAATATATACGTAAATTCATTAGTCTAAAAGAGACAACTGAAGAAAGAAGGTCTAAAAAAGAAGGTCTAATAATAGTAATAATAATAATAATAATAATAGTGATAACAATAATAATAGCAATGTAATATATTTTTCAAGTAGGTTTTCTTTCTGGAAAATGCTTTTAAGTGTATATATTATTATAATATAATAAAATATTGATATTTTTGACGATTAATTTAGATTATAGATGAATGCAATATTGTCATACACAAGCAAGTACTTTTAAATAGTAGTAAGGATATTAAATTCACTCTTTTTTGTTTTTCTCTTGCTCCTAGGAGTTGCAATATAATGCAAAAGTACTATAGATATTATTCAGTAGTTCTTAAATTTATGTAAAAAAAGTAAGCTGTTATGCATGGCAGAACTGATGAAATTTCTACCAGAGACTAAAAAGTTTATATATAATTGTCATCGAAACAAATTCTTCATTCCTTACAAATTAAAATTTTCTATCCATTCGATCGATGAAATTTCTTTTTTTAGATTCTATAATAGTTAAAAAAAAAGAAAAAAAAACAAAATTAGAAATGCAGATTACATTGGTATTCACTACATTATTGTAAATATTTTAGCTGGAAAAAAGGCCAATTAATGCATCGGTGACAAGCAAAAAAAAAAAAAAAACCTTTTAATTCAGCTGCACCCATTTGTATACGAGATTTTGTACGTGTAAGTATAGCCAAGCACATAAATATAACATCCAAGCGTATAATACACGAGAGATTGGGGCCTCCCAGCTCCCAGCCACCGGTTTGGGTTTTGATGCCATTTACTCGTTACCACACACACACACATATATATATATATATATATATATATATATATATATATATATATATATATATATATATATATAATACGGAATGCATTTTCGGTCGTACCTATACATCACATACACATTTCCTCGATTTTCCGTACACCGTATATATACATATATACCCCGTTTTCCCGCATATTTGTCCAATCGCCTCGGGTTATTGTATTTAAATCCCCACGTCTGATGGCCTCTCCATCTCTGCTCTTCCCTACTTCCCTTTCCTCTCCGGACACATACATGCATGTGTATAAATATCCGGCTGGGCCGGCGAATAGAAGTTCTGGCTTATGGGTAAATCGAGCGAGAGAACGCGGGGATTTGCCAGGGGCGCGAGTATGCGTGCGGTACAGAGGGGAGTGGTAACAGAGAGAATAAAAGCTCAGTCATCACCGATTCGCCAAAAGTGCGTGCAAGCAAGCAAGCTTGACTCGACCCTTATATGTAATATGTATGTACACCACTGCCTTATCCTTGCATTTTTACGAGCGCACACGGATGTTTTGTCATTACCTATACATGTACGTGTAAGGGTTTTGCATTCGCGTTGTGTGTTTATAATTCCCTGCATGCATGAATAATTTTAAAAAAAAATTGACTAAAATTTTCGAAAGTAAATAAATAACGGAAAAAACAACGGACAAAATAACACACTATTACAATGCCTCAAGCTAACTGTATAATTATATATATGTATACTGTATAATTATATGTATATCACATGTGCATTATACGTGTTTTTTGACGTTACGATGCAGGGGTGGTGGAGACGTGTATTGCTCGGAGGCTCGAAGGGGTTGAGAATCGCTCCGCGTTGAGGACGATGAAAAAGATGTGCGTTTTTTTTTATTGTTCTGTTTTTTGTGATGTTGTATTGTAGGTATTGTTCTTTATCTTCTTCTTTTTCACTCAATACTCAATGCTCGAAAAGGAGGCGTGTGCGCGCGAGTATGGATTCGTTGGTGTGTATGTTTCGGGCAGGGGGGGATTGACGGTTGAATTAATTGAAATCCGGCTCTCGGATGGGGGAGCAGATGGGAGAGAGAGATGGATCAGAGAGGTTTGACGACGTTGTACAAATAGCCATGGTTTAGTTTCATTCAAAGTTTATCTCTCGGACATGTGTATATCGAGGGGCGCCCAAGGGGTGGTATATATAATATATATATTGATGTTGCTCCCCCTCCCCCGGAGTGTTGGTTAGCCTCGGCAATTCGTGTTTTTCGTGGCGCCCGCGAGACGAGATTTGCGTTTGGACAGTGTTATACTTGTACATCGTGTGTCCGTATACATATATACACTGGATTTTCACGTTGCGAGGGTTTCGGGGTTTTTGTTTTCGAGTTAGGATCGCGGTATATACCTAGTGACCAGAACTGGAGTTTTCAGTTTCGACTTTACAACCCCTTCTTTTTGGATTAAAATTTTTTTTTCTTTTTTTTTTCTCCTTTTTTTTTATTAGTTCTTAAGAGGGAGAAATGATCGCACGAGTCATTTGGTTCGCGGAAGAGCGCGACTTTTAAATCAAATAGTTCTTCTTTGAAGCGTTAAATTTAATTTTATACCCCTCCGGTGTACTGGTATGCTTTGCAAACTGACGTACGTGTGGCAGGAACTCCGATCCCCATTGGTCTGATTGAAAATAAAAAGAACTCTCCACAAACTTTTTATTTTTTTTTATTTTCTTTTCGTTTCAATATTTTTCCAAGTTTTTTTTTTTTTATTGAAAAACGAATTGTTATCCTTGGATTTGTTGGAAATACGTGGGGATGCAAACACACGAAGCAGACTTGAACTGATCAAACTAGATTCGAACGAGCGATCAAGCAAAAATTGAAGGACACCCAAACAAACTTGAAACAGCTGTGGTTTCTTTGTTTGCGGGGGAGGAAAACGCGATTAAACCATTGTACAGTAAAAAAAAAAAAAAAAAAAAAAAAAATTCAGATAATTTTTTGTCTACATTGATCCTTCCATTGACATATTTCTATGTTAGTTTACAATCGGAATGAACGTGTGTTTAGTTCATTCGCCGGCTGATGTAATAAATGTTACGTAATTGTGCTGAATTCGTCCCCAAAACGTAATGTAACAAATAAACTCGATATCACGTTATAATCTTGTACTTTTAGTACTACCGATTTTTAAAGTATATGTAAATGTTATATTTTTATTGACTGATGTATGCTAGCTGACGAACTTTTGTGGTAAAAAAATGATAAACAAATACAACGGGAGTAGCCATTCGTCAATCATTCAATTAATATTAACACATTTAACTGAGGTACTTGAATTGGCAGGATGCACTTACAACCCCTTCACATGAGCGAATGATATTTCAACCTTTCACTGTAGTGCTTGATTGGGGAAGGGTGTTGAGAGGGCGAAGGAATATTGAGTTGGATTATGTTTGATTTAATTTGTGATTTCACCGGATGAGCTTGCCCTGGTGTTGGCTCCCCTGATCGGAAGATATCGGCCGAAGTCGATACTTCCCGAGAGGAATTGCCCACCGGGTCGAGACATCATCGGGTGAGATCAGGACCTACTATGGCCCTATTGCAAAAATTTTCAGACAGCCGAGATTCTGCATCAGGCCGGAGGCGAACCTCTGAGAATTTTTTACCCTTAGTTATTCAACCCTCGGGACACTAACTTATAAACCAAACTTAATTTTTTCACTAGTGAGATTTTAGTTAGATTCGGTCTGCCACCTGGCGGTTGAAAATGACACTAGCCAGCGTTGAATACCCAGCAGTTGTACAATGTCAGGTGTATAGTTACGTACAGACTTGAATGAGAGAAACGATGATAAAAATTAAAAAATTATTAACACGTCCCGAGAAGAAAATCCATGCCTTTTAAACTAACTATCGATATCAGCCAATCAGACACTTTACACGCTAAACAATACACGTTGCGGGAAAACAGAAAAATACTCAAATTTTTACGGATTGCGTGCTAATACATCTTATATGTTCTACTCTGAAAAAAAAAAAAAAAAAAAAAAAGGAGAAGAAGGAAGACACTAAGAAAAAAAAATATCTCACGGTCGTTTGCAACTCAAATGTGGGTCAATCTCCGCAAGTTCGTGATATTTCAACTACACGCGCTACTACATAATATACACATACTATATACTTACACCACACGTACGCATATACGTAAATATATCCACCTCCCAATGTAGGAACAGGAACCCGTCGCCGCAAAAAAAAAAAAAACCAAAAACGTTTTGCCGCTCCCGTACAGTAAGTATATCATGTACATACAAGAGTCGTACGATCCTATCATCCCCTTTTTTTTTTTATTTTTCATCGTCATCATCGCCGTCATCGCGTCCTTATCCGTATATATGTGTATGTAAATACGTACATAATAAAATATACACGCGTATATTTACACACATACATTTCGGATGGGAGATATAATACTTTGCGCATAGCTACATATATACACGTTTATGCATATGTATGCCGGTGGCACGCCCAAGTCACATCTTGTCGGTGACGCGGCTATCATCGCGCTTCATTGGCATTCCGCGGGCTAGCTGCGTATCCTCTATTCGATCTGTATGTGTGTACACGTGTATATGTACGTATACGAGCGGCACGGGCGTGAGTCTGAATTTGAGATATTGCATTTTGCGTCCGCCCTCCGACATACTACACGCTCGTCGCCTACACTGCTCTCTATATGTATATGCATACATTGTACACGTATATAATATATCTATACCCCTGTATGGTGTATACACGTGTGCAAAGAAAGAGAGAGAGAGGATCATGCGGACGGTGGTGTCGATCCTTGTTTCGAAGGCTGTCGCTCCTCCTGTGTGTGCTGTATCTATAAGGTGGGTATTTGTCCGTGCGAGGTCGATTTGCAACTTTTGGCTATGCATGCATGCTGCACTGGTCTGGGAGAGCTTCGAACTGTTCCGCTCCCTGAATCGTCATTTTCTAGTGTCAAAGGTGATTATCGAATTTTTGGTCCAAATCGGACGTATTTGTGGTTTTTTAAAAGCCCGTTTCACCCCACACTGTTATAAGCAAACTCTGTACGGGTCGATTAAAAAAAGATTTTTTTCTAGAGAAAATTACCATTACGATATTGGGACCGTTTATTTTTCTATCTCGACATTGATCACGAATGGCACTTTTGAATCAACGCCGTTTTGCTATTATTTACACAATCACAATGAAAAAAAAAAAACATCAAAGGGATATTATATCGTTTAATGAACTGCGATATTCGTTCGCAGGAGCACATCCGATCGACAAAAGGCTCTTATGCCTTTCCATGTACTCTCGTAAGCCTCTGTGCAAATATCTCCAGCTGGAAAATTCATCAAGACTTTCCTTGAAATTGCTCGTCGCTATATGTACCTCATAAAGGGTACGGGAGCTTTTTTCTTTTTTCTCCACTCATCGGCTGGAGGTATATCGTATTGGTACGGTATACGCATCGACAGGCATACATTTTCCAGAAGGTGAGGAAGAAACTTGGAAAATACACGAAATATGCGACTCGTCATCAAAGGAAAAGATACACCCGCCTCTTTTTTAGCGACAGCTATATAAAGTGAAAGGCTTTTGACGAGCACTTGACGATCTTTGCATTCAAGAAATCAAAGTAAAGTTTTGAAAAATTAAAAAATTGTGTTATTTACAGCGAGGTTGAAAGGTAATGGTGAAAGGTACACACACGGGCACGATAATGTTACGACATCTACGTGCAAAACATCGGGTATAGGTTTTACAATAACGATTGTTCCGTCTTGTCGATGTGCATTATATCTATACTCACCAATTAGGCTAATTGATTACAAACTCTCCCGTACCGGCTGTCCCCGACACGTATCCGACAATCAAATTCACATCTCAAATACACACACGCATTCGATCATCGGATTATTTGACTGACAACTCGCGCTCACTCCAACGAGCACCTATTGTCGTGTACCATTACGCGCATGCACAGTCATCCCCCCTCCCTGATTTTCTCCATAAATTTTAATGCCGATGACACGAACAATGTTAACAGTGCACACGCATTGAGTATCATATTTTGCGCGCACGGTCTCTTCGCCGATTCATCGAATATCGCGTTTGATCAAGCGAAAATCGTTAATTGCACCACCTCCCTGCGTAAAGTAGCGTCCAAGCTTTATAAAAAAAAAATTCTCTTTAAAGCTCCCTCTTTCAATATGATGACAATAACTCGCGCGTGTATGTATATATATCACACGTACGGCCGGGAAAATTCGTCGTATGTACATTCGTTATTTTGCTCTTCCAGAATAACAGTTTTTTAGAACGCGACTGCGAGCCGTTGTATGAGCTTAATTTAATATCCCCCCGCGCTCGTTCGCTCACCCGATTATGTCCGCGTATTCCCCGATGCATTTTAAATATAAAAGAGACGAATTGAATATAAAATCCAGCGTGCTCGTTTGAGCTTGCTGGGGAAGTATCAAGTTCGAAGGAAGCGAAACAAAAAACAAGTACCGAGCTCTTTGATCCCCGTGGAAGCTGTGGGGATGGGGGAAAAAAATTACATACACCATCAGCGTTATTATCGCACTCTCCTCGGGCGAGGGTGGTATATCATATATATATATATACAGCACATGCGGTGGCAATCAAAAATACTGGCAGTCGGACGATTGAGCCTGGAGGCGGTGGTGCCGGGATTTTGCGGAAACACGCGCGGAAAGACAGACAGACAGACAGACAAAGGTAAAATAGCTTTTCCCGTCGGGTGCGCCTGTCTTTTTCGCGAACGCGATGAAAACAATGATCATGATGATGATAATGACAAAAGTGGACAGAGGATTCGCGGGGACGGGGGTAGTAAATGAAATCCCCGGAGGGTAAAATATGTATGTATATATATAAATACTCGGCGGGGACGCGCGTGGTATTGTATTTAAAAGCGGATCCGACAATGAGGGTTGGCGCTCCGGATTAAGCGTGGGGAGTAAAAATAAAGCGATGTGCCATTTTTGCTCGTTCCGTCTGTTTTCTTCGTTATAAGGTATCAGCCACCATGGACGCGCTGAAGCTAATTAAACGCTCGGAATAACAGTTATTTTCCATCGGGTTCACGTTTCGAATTTTTTTTCTCTCTCCCTCGCAAGTCCACATGATACATTTATCTCAGAAGTGTGTGTATATATATACATATATACATATGTACGGTGAGTGGGAGGGGGCGTCCGAGGCGCGGCGGAGTGACGTTTCAATTATATTTTTCCTCGGGAAACCGGGTTAGTTGAGTTTTAACGCGCAGCGGATGGTATATATTTTTTTTTTTTTTTAGACATCGGAAACTCGTTGCCCCTGGAACAGTCTTAATGGAATAAATTTCTAGCTCCATTGAAAAAGCCAAAAACAAAATAGTTTCAAGTGAATCGTGGTATTTACTTCTCCATTTGTCATCTGATGTATCCGCGTCTTGTCCACTTGGAAGTATGTATATATACATTTTTTTTTTTTTTTTTTTTATATTATAGTGCTCTACGTCCGGCTCCTTTTTAATAAGGGCACTACTATGGGCACTTAGCACTTTGGAGAAGGAAGGGAAGAGGGATGGGAGGCCCCCCATTACTGGGAGGGGGGTAGGGGGAAATTAGGCAATTATGCTACGAGAAGGTCACCTAAACCCTCCTCGAGGAGCATTGCGTGGTGAAAAAGCACATGTGAAAGACACAGAGGTACTTGCCCGAAAAAGTCGCACTGGCCGGGAATTGAACCACGGTCTCCCGCGTGCCAATCCCCGACCTAGCCGACCGAGCCACCGCGCGCTCTTTATATATACATATCAATATTCCTACAACTCAATCCAATCCTTTTTAAACCAAATCACGACGAGTCCCTGAGCTTAATCCTCGACGGCTGCTATTGAGAGGATCAATCAATTTTCTCAAGGGGAGAGGTGTAGGTAGGAGGTCTCCCGTCCGCGCGCTCCTGTCGTCAAAATCCAAAGTCAGACGTTTAGCAGGCGCTATCGTCACCTGCAGACACCAGCGCTGGTATTAGAGCAGCTCAAGAGCTAAATCCGCCAGGGCCTCTCGGACTTTTCGACGCAACGCGTACACTTGCAGTATGTATACATGACAGCAGGAGTATTGGTTTTAAATGGTTAATTCCACTTGTTTCTTGGTCTCTTGAGATTATAGATCCCCATGTACCATGGCTTTTTTTATTTAGAAAAAAACTTCCGATTCCAAAAGTCCCTTTTTACGGAGTACATATAGAACGCCTGTACAAGTTATTGATCTTATCCACTGTTTTCCAATTAATTATGAGACTAGAAAAAATTAATTTTAAGAAAAAAAATTGACGTTTAAGAGAGATCGCATCATAACTAATTCTTTTCAAAGCTATATATGCCAATATTTCTTGATAAAACATCCATCTATTCCACTAATGGACACAAACAAGAAGAATTTAATAGTAAATGTCCCTTGTTTTCTTGTTCAAACTTAAATGTATAATTAATAACTTTAATTATGGTATGTCTGACCAATCACTGACTTTAACTACTTTTAATAATTTCCGAGTTTTACTGTTTTGAAAGGAATGGAGGTATTGTAAACATTGGATTAAAACTTTTTTTGCGACATGTGTATTGGCACATGTGTCTGATGGGACATTGATTTATACTACTTATCGATGGAAACGAGGAATTGGTTTGGAGAGCCTAAATACTTACTTTTTTGCTGTTGTACAATTTTAATAAAGATAATTATGGTATGTCTGACTAAGCACTGATTTCTTCTACTTCTTCTTATTTACGAGGTTTACTCTCAAATGGATTAAGGTTTTGTAAGTTTAACGTTCTATTAATACGGACACTTATGTCTGTCTAAACATTGATCTGATCTACTTTCCAGTATTTTTTTTTTTATGAATTATGAATGGTTTGATAATGTGTGTCTGACTAATGATTGACCACGTCTATTTGCCAATAAATTTTCATAATTTTTAATAACGTTTATGTTTAGTAATAATAGTATCATAACGAAGTTTTCTTTAGCACGTGTATTAATACAAACGTCGATTCCCCTCGTTTCTTGTCGTCTTGGAATGATAAATATATTTGACCCGTATATAGTATTGACCAGGATATACCGGAGTTTTGAAGCCGAGGTATGAACGAGCTGTGCATTTTGTACACTCTCATACAGTGAAAGACTCGGGGATAGAGAGAGAGAGAGAGAGAGAGAGAGAGAGAGAGAGAGAGAGAGAGTAAGAAAAAAAAATCGGTAATTATCTCCTGGGATTTTTCCACCCTGTATATATACATACGCGTCACGACTCGTTGACTCGGTTCACCCCCATGGGCTGAAGGAGGAGGAGGGTCGGATGCGCTGATTAAGTGTAACACAAGTTTTCCATTTGAATCTGTCGTCGTAATTATATGATCCACGCCTTATGCAATTATCGACTTTTAAAGTAAGACGAACTGCTTTCAAACAATAATTAAATCACTAGAAAATAAAGTCAAACGATGTTTATTAGTTATTGGTCCCAATCGATGACGACTACTTCACTCGTACATTTTATCCGTTTAACCAATCGTCAATGGTCCTGCCACTTAATTTGACTCCCCTACTGTTCAGAGTAGCTCACTTTCCTGTCAATATCTATTGCCTTTGCTAATCCTTCTCCTTTTGACCCCAAAACTTGCGTATTTGATCATTTTCCTGATGCCCAGAACTACATGGTTTTATCGGTTTTCCACTTTTCACTAGAAACGACAGCGCGTGACCTTATCAATTGGTTTATTTTTTATGTCACGTATTCTACGAGAGTCAAGAGTAGAGTAAAATGATAATTATATTTGCAACCCCGAGGTAAAGTCCTCACCGTGTACAATTGCATTTTGCAGTGTATGAAGAAGAGAAGAAAAAAAAAAAAAAAAATGCTCCATGAGTAGCAAACTCGCCAAAGCGACACGCCAGATTCTCACGATCGAGCGAACACAGTGTCCCCCGCACCAGAGGCAGGTGGACCAAATTTTCATGATCCATTAAGCTCTCAAGCGCTTGCAAAAGCATAATTTACGCTTATATGCGTATACATATAGCTGGGTTGGACAAGTTACTCACACAGTGCGCGCGCGCGAAATTCGACTGAAGCAGGAGATACGAAATTCGACTGAATACATATAATGACGATAATGCTCCTACCGGGCGCACGTTGTATCCTGAAAGGGAATACCGAACGACTTATAATTAGCTCTCCACTCGCGTGTACCTGCTCGTGTTATTAACGATTCCACGTGGGTGAATTCACACGCACACGGTTATCATCAAGGATGTGCAACGTGGAAGTGAGGGGGGGGGGGGAGGGGGCAAGGGGTTCGTTAGCCGTGAATTTATTTTTAATTGTTTTGGCCCCAGCTGGATGGATTCCGAATATACAAAGACACAGGTGCGTCGATGGATAATCAAACGGAATATCGCATCAAAGCGTCCTTTGGGGAGGGCGCGATTTAACGGCCCAAGGTGCATAATTTTATATGCAGGTAAATCGAGATGGAGTTTACCGAGCCGAGGCTTAATCATACCGCGGGTACATACATATACGTATATGTATGGGCACAGAGCGAGGGAGACTGTTCACTTTGTTTGGTATACGTACCCGATTAACGACGTGTTGTGGATACAGTTAATGTTTGCATGGATATCGTAAACTGCCGGGGGATTGTAGTGCGCGCGTAACACAAATGCGTATTATTTACCGGAGGAATGTTTCGGGTGACATTTTTTGCACCGTATCAATGTAAATTTGGAGCAACGAAGGTCGAGCGGCGCTGTTTTCGGGCTTATTTAAATTACAACCCTGTGTGCACCTGTCAAAATCACCCGCGATTAAGATACGAATCTCGCCCCCCCCCTCTCCCTACAGCAGAGAGAAAAACACGCACAATGGACCGGACTGGCTTAAATAGGCCCATCAAACCCACCCTTCTGGCTCGCAAATATACATATACGGTTTGTTACACGCACACAAGCAATCGCCTGTATAATTGCTACCCCCACGGTGACAAAAAAGTATGACGCAATGGTGTATCATCGTGTGCCGAGAGCTAGCGCTGGCTTATATATAAAACATCGTCGAATCCATCCTTCAGTGACTACCAATTAATTCAGCAGCCAGTTTCAGCGCACATACAAAGAGACGATCGTGGCGTAGTAATGGAGGTGCAGTTAATTCAAGACTCCGCGTCGACAGGACCAGAGAGAGAGAGAGAGAGAGAGTCGAAATAACCCGACCATTCGACTAAATAATTTCCAGCCGTTGGGTGCAGAGCAGAGCAGCCCCCATGCAAAAACAACACACGACCCGTCCTCCCTTCCCTTCCCTCTCTGCATGCATACAGGCACTTGTGTCATATATATATATATACACGTGCATACAGAGACTATCGAAAACTCCGAGCGAGAGCTGCTAGTTAGCTCTGCATTAGCTTGTTTTGCACTGCCGGGGAGCAAGTTCGCGCCGTCTTACGTGTGGATGTGTATTATACGAGGCGCAAGCCACTCGCATACCCAAATACACGAGGCCTGGAGGAGATGCAACGGAGGAGCAGTTTCTCTCCTCGACTGTTCCTCCTCCTACTTCTCTTGCACGAGCGTTGTGTGTATACGGGTCATGCGCGCAGTATTTAGAGTTTAGGATGCACCTGGGAGTCGGATCCGTGCGCGCAAGAGTGGCTTAAGCTTGGGCTTGGAAGTGTCTATAGCTTAGAAGGGGGGGTTGGATATCAGAGTCATGTGCCCAGACGTGAGGGATGTGCAAATAAGGACGAATCACGTATCAACTCGTTATCTTTCTATTCTGTCTATCATAAATTTAGAGTGTTTTTATAATAGCCATATCTGATTATGCGCATTGTGGGGATTGTCGTTGATTAGGGCTTACCAGTTATGTGCCCTTCAATTACACTTTTGTGATTTGTTCAACTGTATAAATAATTTTTTACAACACGAGTCCGCTGGAATGCGTGGCTGACCGATCGCCGATTGTATCTACTTACTGATGAAAAAATAGGGAACAAAAAAATTTCATATTCTAAATAGCCTTTCTCGTACAGGACGGCTGACCAAATACTGATCTCGTCCATTATTTTCTAACTAATTGTTGGTTTCACTCTTTGAAAAAAATTGACATTTTTCACAGAGAGTATCAGAACTAAATTCTTTCCAAAGCTATATATGCCGATATTTCTTGATAAAACATCCATCTATTCCACTAATGCACACAAACAAGAAGAATTTAATAGTAAATATCCCTTGTTTTCTTGTTAAAACTTAAATGTATAATTAATAACTTTAATTATGGTATGTCTGACCAATCACTGACTTTGACTACTTTTAATCATTTCCGAGTTTTACTCTTTTGAAAGGATCAGAGGTATTGTAAACATTGGATTAAAACTTTGCTTGTGACATGGGTATCGGCACATGTGTCTGACGGGACATTGATTTATACTACTTATCGATCGAAACAAGGAATTGGTTTGGGGAGCCTAAATACTTACTTTTTTGCTGTTGTACAATTTTAATAAACATAATTATGGTATGTCTGACTAAGCACTGATTTCTTCTACTTCTTATTATTTACGAGGTTTACTCTCTTCCAAGTATACCTCACAAGTACATATGTTACACATGTATGGCTAATTGATAATTATTACATACGTCTGACTAAATATTGAACTCTACTACTTTTTCATTACTTACAAGTTCGTACCGTGCATTGAAGCCCCCAACTTTTTCAAACTGATAAACAAACACGCGCGCATGGTGAAACACTGATCTAATCTACTAGCACTTAGCTTATCACTATAATCATCATTATCATCATCCCCGTAGCGCCTTCGAGTCCCTAAAAATTTCCAGCTACACGTTCCGGCGCGAAGCTTATTTTCCCCTTCTCTCACTTTGGAAGCGGCAAATTACTCGAGTTCTCCGAGAGATAGCACTTGGAAAATTCGTTGCGTCACGTTCTCGGACAAGCTCCATAACTCAGGTGCAATTTTCCTAAGTAGCTTTACATAGACTGTGATGTAATGGGTGGGGGGGAATAGGTCGATACCCGGCTGAAAATAAAAACCTTGACTAAAATATGTCGGGAAAAAAGAAGCCGAGCACTCGCGTGCACGGATAGAATGGCTATGCTTCATTTTATGCATTCTTCATCTCGGATAAGTGCGACTATATATATACACGGTGCGCTCCTTTTTTTTCGCTGCAGCTCCCCTTGTACAGCCCGAGCAGTGCACGGAAAAGGATCGATTTCGGCGCCGTGTTGCTTTAACTCGCTGCCTCGTGCAGCCGTCCTTTTTCCTTTTGGTGCATTTTACCATCACCGTCCACGGCGTTATCAGATTTTTCTGTCGTATCGGATGATTTACTTATCTCAAAAAGCCTGGAAAACAAAAGCGAGCACCCATCGCCGGAGGAGACAGCTGTTAATGGAAGTTTTATCAGAGACGGGGGGGAGGGGGTGGGCGTGTAAAATTAAAAACAAACATCAGCGCCGCGGGATGGAGCGCGAAACGCGAGATGGATGAGATAAATAGAGATCGATGGAGGGAAAAAGGGGAAGGGCTTGCTAATTACAAGCTCGGCTGTACTGCACCCATACAGCGCAATCGGAGCGAGCGAGCACGAGTTGCCGCGGAAATGTGTAGCACGTGAAAGCCTTTCGGCGCCGCGGCTCGAAATGAAAGCTTTAAACTTTCATCCGCTGTATAATGCTGTACACGCGCCAGAACGCAGTTGGTTTTGTATCCGGCGAGCTGAGCACGAAAATTCCAATCTTAAACAACGGACGAAGATGTTCAAGCGATAATTATTAATTGTGCATCCACTACGTTTTTAGAGCAAAGTTTCGCGAAGCTCTACATACCTACTCTACGTCAAAATGCGACCGATAAAGCGAGTCGGGAATTGTCGCCGTCGGGTAGCCAATTAGCGCGTGCACACACTCATACGCGCTCGCAGACTCCCTAATGGGAGAACGTCGCACTGCATTAGCACTCATTGGAGGCAGTTCTGTTTAATACCGTGATGTGATGCAGTTATCAGTCGACGCTCTCTCTAACTTGCACGTTGGCTCGATGCATTTCGTGGAATCACGCTGGCCGATACACGGCTTATACACCTACGTTAGTCTCAACGCGTATCCATTCCATGCTCGTGCGAGTAACACACCTCCACGGAGATACTTGAGAGTTCCTCGGGGCGCATTGGCGTACCTTACAATCAGGTATATGTATGTATAATATTACAGAATAGCGAATACATGTACGCCTGCAACCGATCAATTGTATCGCGACTATGTCATGCCGTATATATATATATATGATAGTGGGCCCAAGAACATGTGATTCCGATCGTGATTTTTACCCTTTCCACGCGTAAAGCGTATCCTATACACAACGAAAGGGATGCAGCATAATTAATGGACACCCGATCGGCCTCGTACCTCTCCGCCTCCTCTGCCTTTTCGAGGTGCGTGTACCCACGGGGGGGATCTAGGTCCTGTAGTCATCTCACGCGCGGGTGTATATCAAGTGCCAACCGCGCGCAGGTATATACGTATACCCACATCGCTTCCCCCGACTCCGCGGAGGTGTTTGCGACACAAGTCTCGTTAGCGCCGAAGCGCGTGGGCACGCGCGTGTTTTTGTTTGTTCGTTGGGCTCTGTAGGGTGTGGGTGGCGCGAAGAAGATTGAATGCGTCGTCTGGAGTGTTAATTTCGTTCTTGCTCGGCGGGGCCGGAGCGTCGTGGTATGGAGTTTCACTTTTGGTGCTGTTGAGGGACGCTTGTTTTTACTTTTCGCGAGCGACCCCGACTCGGATGATTGTCAGGGATATGCTTATGTCAGAGTTGGACCGGGGAAAGTTTGGTTGGTGTTCATTTTTTTGTTTCAAATTGAAGGTGCGCGTGGTTTGCTGATCATCCAAAATTTTCAAGGACGGAGGCTTTGGTAGTCAAAGAAAGTTTTTTTTTTTTTTTTTTTTTTTTTTTTTTTTTTTTTTTAAATGTGATTTACGCGTGATTACTGCTCGCGAAGATCGTGACTGCAATGGCATACGCTCTTTTTGCCAAAGTTCGTACACACATGTAAAGTATCTTTTTGCACATTAATTTGGAGACCACAGCAGATTTTTTAAAATTTTTCTCTCGGGAAAAAATCAACCACCCAGAGTATCAACTTCACCGCGTTTTGTTAGCGTTAGAAAAATTTAATTAAACTCAAACAAATGCGGGCACTATAGCGCATAAATAACCAGGATTTCGAGCTCCGATACACGTGGCTTTTTCAATTTAATTTCCGTCCATTTACATTTCCTCGTAAAAATTTCATTCACCTCCGTTAAACCACAAAGTTTGAACAACCTCCGAGGGTTTTTTAATTTCACCCATCGGCGTATAAGGTACCGACCCTCAAAGTGCATCGAGCGGGAGAACGTTGCACTTGTTCATTTCTCGCGTGCACAAAAACACACGTGCAACATACATACAATGTAAACTCATCGCAAGAGCAGCGCTTTACGTTTGCGAGCTTTTATCGCGTATCTCCTCTCTTTGCACACCGTGCAAATATTCCCCCCATCTTTGACAAAATACCAGGCGGGTACTCGCGTATGGGTACGACCACGCCCATATTACCCGCGAAACAATCGCACGTACACTCGGAAATTCCGCGTATTTTCACTTGTTTTTAAACGCGCAAAGATGACCCTCATCATCGCGAAACCCAAAACAACAATGATAAAATTCCCTACCGTATTGCGTCCGCTATAATTCAATTTCCGTACAAAAGCAGGGGGAAGGCCAGGGGTCCGAAAAGAAGATCTTCCCTGAGGCTATTGTACCTACGCTCACTACGAAATAATAAAACGTAGCCCACGAAAACAAAACCGTTCCGCGGCTGGAAGGAGTATACCGCAATTGTTCACTTTCTGCGGGTGTGCCAGATACGTGGCAGGGAGAATGTATGTTTTGGGTCTTCACCGCGAGTGAAAGCTTTTAGGGTGCGAGGGAGGATTTTTCCATCATAACGCGGTATTACCCCGGCCCGTGTCTAATAAGCAGCCCGACAGCTTGTCCCAATTGAACGGGGCCACACAAATTAAATTCCCGCATACCTCGCGCCCCCTTTGCAATACAAATGGAGCGTCCAAAGTATCATCGAGCTCCGCCGACTCTCCTTTCTCTCTGGAAAACAGTAGCCCCCGTGAATCCTACGGTGTAAATATTATCCGCTCTTCTTCGCAAGCCGCTTGACGACTCCAGAGGCATGTAAGCGTACCCTGGACCAGGACTTGGTGTGTGTGTTTTTTTTTGGTGAAACTCGTGATTTGCGGGGGGGAGGGGCATTTCAGGGTTTCGTATGTTTTTTTCGCTCGCGAGGCGCGGAGATAACTTGATGCCGGTGAATATTTCTCGCGAGCGAGGCAGAAAAAAAAAAAAAAATTATAAATTACGCATCCAAGGGCCGAAATGTCGCGCGTGTCGGGGACGTTTCGCAGAAAGGAATGTTAAAAGGATAACTCCTTCCGGGGCCCGGTAATGAGATATTTCAGATTTCAAAGGCAGAAGCGCTCTTTTCTTCCCTCTTGGCAGCCCCATAACTATGCTTCTTTGCCTTTGTTTGATAATTATATACAGAAACATCGGGAGGTGAGGTAAGGAGACGGGGTAGAGGAGCTTTGGGCTACAGTATTCGGGATGGATGGGTGGGGGGGCAAATGCGCATGACGCACGGGTAATTAGATACGCGTCGAGGATACCGCTTTGCCCGTGTTTAAATAACTACCTACCTCGGGGGCTTTTACACTGGTGAAACGCTTGGGAGGAAAAATGTTGTTCCAACGCGCATCCGCGATGTGTATTATTAATAATATTGAGCCGATGGAAAGTGGCGGTAGTTGAAAGGGATGGAACATAGAAAACCAATATATACGGGGTTGGCTATAACCGGCGGATGTACAGACCGAGGGATCGTATACCGCGAGATCGAAAATGGAAAATTTCCGAGGCAGACGAGCGTGTTTGTTTGTAACGCGTTATATAAATAAATGTAGTTCGGGGGGAGGGGGGGGTCATTGAATAGGGGGTACAGCTCATAGATACAGGTGGGACGTATCGAACGAAAATGAGTATCAGTTTTTGGTTTCCTTTGAAGCGAAGCTTATAAATAAATGTATTTGTGCCTTTCGATGTGGCGTTTGCTTCCCAAAGAAATAACCATTACGCGATCTCGACGTCAACCACTACAAGTTGATTTTCGTTTGATTTTCGATAACCGTGAATGCATTCGTCGATCGTGTATACGCTTCAAAGGGATGAATTATACTTCATACATTTATGTCAAAGGGTAAGTCACTTGTTATTCTAGGAATGTTTGTATTTTTTTTTTTTTTTTTTTTGGAAAAAAACACGCCGTTCTCTTTCCTCGTCGAAAATCCTATTTCCACGGCAAGCGTCTGCTGCCATACAACGTGCATTAAAGATACACCATTGCAGTGGTGCCGTATGTGTTCACGGTTATACCCCCAGTTAGGTGGCATCCCTTTGTCGCCGGGAAAACCAAAATCTCGGACCGCTATCTGCGACATCGGCTTAGACCCGGAGAGCAAACGCCTCGCCCGCGTACATATATATACATATGGTTTTAAGAGGTGCATGTGTGCTATGTTAGTACCCCCCTCTCTCTCTCTCTTTCTGCAGGTCCTTCCAGACGCCGTTAAATCGACTTATCTGCGCCCACGGTTAAGCCCATTTTCCCCTTCCCACGCTCCTATGTGTGTGTCGTTCTTTTCCGCGCGATATCGCGTTATGTGCCTATCCCTTCTGGTGCTTGCTTGCGCTTCGGTCTCGTTTGCTAACTTTATTTTGCTTTTTCCCCCCCTTCCTTCAAATATAATATACTCGTTTTGTAAATACACTCAATTTAATATTTATTAGCTTTTTCTCGTTGCTGTGTCGAGTAAATCATCGCAACAGAGCCAATTTTAGTTCATAATGTATATATTGCCCAGCTTCGTTCGCTTCGCATGAAACAAATGACTATCGATATATATTATACACCCGAAGCGTCGCGTGACGGAAAAAAAAAATTCTCATCCATGTGACGCGAAATTACGAATTCGCGACACCGGCGAATGATTATTAAATAATTTTCACGTGTGGTTCCAATGTCCCCTCGTGTATCGTATTTATTTTGCGACGCAGCGCCGGAGTGTGTTACATATTATGCGCTTGGACGCATTCCAGACGCGCGTGATTACGTATTCGGGACGAAAATTTGGAAAACCCCCCGGGCAAATGGTGCCAAGTGGCTTTTCAATATGTTCGCCAGGATTGGATTTCTCTCGACGCGCGTAACTTTTGTCCTTCCCCCCTAACGCGAGGAAACGAGTTGTCAAATGTGTTGAAAAAAAGGGCGTATATACATTTCAGGTCGCAATGCATCATCGTGGAAGTGTAATTAGAGACGGCGAGACAAATGGCGCGCACGATGTATCAAAAGCCGCTAGATCGGCATTGTCCCGTGTATGCACTTTGCAAGTTAAAAAAAAAAAAAAAAAAAAAAAAAAAAAAAAACGAGTTTTCACCATTACACGCGTCCAACTTGTTCTGAATGTAACATCGCGCGTGTCCACGGATATGGGAGAGATGAACGCCAAGGATGGATCCAGACACGAAACACCTTGTACGTACTCGTGCACATACACATAATCCTTCCTGGCCCAGCTTCCTATCTGCGATCGCTGCTTATGGCCAGACACGATCCGGCGCTCCGGCCGTTCCGTAGATTCCGGCCGAAAGAGAGTCGGATAACCTTTTATGTCTCGTGGCTTCGTAAATTCCAATTTATTCGGGTCAAAGTAGGGGGGGGGGGGAGACGCACCACCTTTTAGGGGATGAGCTCGCTCGTATACGTAATGCGCGCGCTGGGAAATTGATTTCGCTGCGGCTTTTGACCTAGGGATGATGCTGGCGGTATTGTTGCTGCATCCGCGGAAAAACAAGCTCGTTACGAGTGGGGCTCCCTTGATTCCACCAACGCTCATCTCCTCTGGGTCCAATGAGTCGGATGGACTTGAAATTGGGGTATAATCATTGGAGTTTTTTTTCCCCTTGTCTGTCGGATATTAAAAAGGAGGATTGTCCGTTGTATTTGATGTGGAAGGTAATAGCGATACCTTGAATCATCCGGAGAAACGGGGAAAAGAGGCACGCGGGATGGGACGTATAATTCAAAAGAAAACGAATGTACGGGGGGGTCGGGGGAGGCAGTCCATCAGGCAGCCTTTTAAAAGAATAACACAAGACGGAGGCCTCGCGTGGTGGGCGCGGGGGGGAAAATTTACGACGACGACGTTAGCGAGAGAAAAGCACCCATCAAACTCCCCCCTTTTTTCCCGCCCCCGCGGCGTCATCTACCTTTTCGCTCGGGGAGAAATTTTCATGGTGTATTTGCGTGGCGTAAATTTTTACCAAATAAACCGAGCTCCAGCTGCTCAGGGGGCTATGATTCATTTGCGAGTCCTATCGGCGAATTTCCCGGATTTTTGCGACCACCCAAAGTTCACGCCGTTGGCGAAGGAGGGGAGGCTTTTCTTGATAAGCTTAGCAACTTTCACGCTGTATTTTCTACCAGTCAGGGGTGGACTGGAAGGGATTTTCTCTTAATGACGCATCGCTCATTTGCTTTGTCTTTTTTCTTCTGCCTAAATATATTGTTTAATTAACAACGTAATGCGGTGCGTGATACTGAGCAAAAAAAATTGGTAAAGAGGAGTTGATGAATAATACAAAAAACTTTCTTCACGTACAATGATTTGAAAAATAAATATATAAGCAGATTTAATCATTTTTTAATTTTAATTTTAACGCATTCTTTTTTCTGGAAAATTTTTTCCAGGCACCCTGTTACAAGTAGTAATTAAAAAAAAAGTTTTTTGTCAAGCTCGAATGATGCATTTGTATTTTTTTTTTTTATAAAAAAACTCGAAAAAGTGTTCGTGCCTCAATTCTGCACGTATAAAAGAATTAGAAATTACAAATAAGAGATAAAAAGACAAAAAAAAAAAAAAAAAAAAAAAAACAGCAAAAAATAGTGCCGATCAGCTATTTTCTTCTCGGGCTTTCCCTTCTCGATTGATCTCGACCGGGACTGGGTTATACACACGGGCGGAACGAGTCGATGGGGTGCTTTCTTTTTATCGACGCTATCATTTTCCAAGATTGACGGCTTCCATTGACGGCGCGCTTATACAAATTTGCCGAGCTATTATTTTCAAGGAGCCTAGAGTAAATCAATGACCGGGAAAATGTAAAAAAAAAAAACTGTTCCCGATCAACCCAACTACACACGAACCACCCGATCCGCCCAATTAGCCAACTCTGATCCACAAACGAGAGCTCCCCCCGCCAAACGTTAAACATTACCATGCCGAGCCCTTTCGTAAGCAACAACAAGGGAAACGCGTCGAAATCCCGCGAGCAAACGCCAGAAACGCGCGATTGTACTGCACGTGAGTCGAGTTTTGCTTATCACGTATAATTGCAGGTAATGCAAAATCTGCCGCCCATCCGCGCACACCATAATCCCCTTTGATTTACGATACGTACACACACGCGCGCAGGAAGCGAGCGCGTTAATCTTATTGTTTCGATTAGATGCGCAGAGTAACCGATATCCATTGTCCGCACCAAACGAACGCCATCCCCCTACCTCCACCCCGCTCGTTTTCCCGGTTGGATTGTTTTTCTTCGAAATAAGCTCTCGGAGATTATTTCCGCCGAGCATTACAATACCGAGCGAATCGATACGCCCCGGCACACACTCTCTCCCTCTCTCCCTCGAACTTGGCCGGATTCTCCTGCAATCCCACTTTGAACTATCAAAGTTGAACCCCCCCCACCCACCCATTCACCCCTTCAAGCTAATGTACAACCCTTTACTCTACGATTTACGTACGCGTTCTCTTCACCCTTCGTTTCGCGCGCTAAGCGAAAAACACAAATACCCTACAGGATTACCACCCGGAGGAGGGGGAGAAACAGACGAATGAGCAGCATCGCGCATGCAAAGGGCAAGGAATAGGACGAATCAAAAGAAGGGATGTACTTTGAGCGCCCGAGGGATGATACACGTACGTAGTGTGCATCATATACTTGTGCACACCTGCACGAGCGAATCCTCCCCCCCCCCCAAAAAAATAAACTTTCGTATCCTGGAATTTTGATGATTTTTTTTTTTCCCCTTAAATACCTCTCACTGGAACGATTGGCTTGTGTGTACTACGCGATTTTACACTTGAGGAGTGAAGTTTTCCCCCGGCACTCTTTGACAAACCACGTGCATTCGAAAGAATAAAGAAGCCTCACCTTGAATTAGTTTTCGTTAAACATCGTAAGCTCGTTTGTTCGCGGACCGCAAGAAGGGGGGTGGGGGGTGGGGTGGGGGTGAGGAATACATGAATGAGAAGAAAGGAGAGAGCGGCGCGCCTGCGCGAGTCCACCCGGTGGATAACGGTGCTGGTGGTGGTGGTAGTCGGCAGAGGGGCGGGAGAGTTGGCTTCGCGATACCCAAGTGCCGGTAGTTGCCGGCTAGCCGCGACCCTGAGCGAAGCCACTGCCAGCTCTTCCTCCCTACGTATACGCACAACCCATGCACAAATAAAATTCCACGGTACAGTTAAGACAAACGCTCGCTGATCGCTCGTAGTCGCCCGAGTATACGATACAGTGCGCGTTAAGCTTGAGCTCGCGTGCTTCGGAGTGTCGCGTTGACGAAACTTGTGCTCTACTCTGGAGGAGGGGAGGGTAATGTGTCTGTGTGCGGGTACTCTCATAGGCGTCCCTGGACCTCTGCACGCGTGAAAGCTCTCCCGTTGACGGTCTGGCTTGTAGCATCGAACGGACTCGAGCTTGCAAGGTCACCGGACGCCTCGGTGGGGACACGGGAGTCGGGCTTTGTCGTTCCTTGCCCTGCGAGGACGGCTGAGGGGCCGATTTGAGCGGAAAACGGGCTTATTCGGCTGCGATTGCTTGTTGCGCGCTGCTTAAACTTTTCGTTTGAGAGCAAGTGAGGGAGGAGGAAAAAAAACAAAAAACGAGAAGATTTACCGTGTGGTACATGTGCGGAAGTGCGGGGGACAGCGGAGAGCTACCGATGGACGAGCTCTAGGATCGCCACCCGATGGAAACTAGCTTCGGTCCGCCGGAAAGGTGGGTTGTCCATGGATCTTTTATATAGGGGGGGGGGGTGTCTGTCTTTGCGAGTGAGAAAGGGTTTCAATCCAGTCGAGATTAGCCGGATATGTCGCAAGGGAATGACATTTTTCTCTCCGATTAAACCCGTCGAGGGCTGATTGGACACTTTTTTTTTGTGAGTAGATTTTTCTGGCACATCTACTCTTATTTGCCATGTTTCTTGGGGGTCCATTGGGTATACCGCGGGTAACGATATATACGAAGGGGTAGCGGTGACGAGAGAAAATTTTGAAATTAAGTTGAAGGGTCGGGGTAAATTGACGATGTCTAAGAGCTGAAATTTACGTTGGTTGACGTCGTGTCTCCCCGAGGTGATTCAATTTACTCCTGGAACTTGCTCGATTACTCGCTCAGTACCTTTATAGTTATTAGCTAGACTAGGGGAAGGAAAAAAAAAATCGCCTGTACAAATGAAACGACGGAGTAATTACGTTCAGTGTATGGTAATCTTCAGGGATAAAAAACAAAACAAAAGAATATGGATGGTGAGCGACAGAGGGATAATAAAATACGAGAGCTCGAGCGGTTAATTCCACGTCAGACAAAAGCAAAGCTAAACAAATTAGTCTCGACTCGGCTCGAGCACGACTGTTGCCGCCTGCACACCACCGCTGTCGAGAGTACACTGCCACGAAAGGTGTATTAAGAGGACAAGGGGGCGGGAGGAAGCAAATAGCATTTCAATCCGCCGCTCCTCTCAGAGCTTTCCTCGAGCGGGTGGATGAATAAAAAGCGCGAGAGTAACATCTTGGGGGATTTTTCCTCGAATGATGACGAGAGAAAGGAAGCATAATCTCCTTCGTTTGAAACACCGCTTGGAGCCCCGTTATATTTCCCATTGTTTCCAACAGAGCGACTCTACACAGAAATCCGACCTACGTGTTTTGCTTGTTATTTTTTTCTTCGCAACAGAGGAGCACCCTCCTACCTGATTTTTCCACCGTATCGTCTACCCCGTGTTTTTGCTATCCTTCATTTTTCTGCTCTTCTGCTTTTTGTAAGCTTTTTTTTTTTTTTTTTTTGCTTTTTATTTCGAAAATGACCAATTTAAGTACGATTTTCTTTTCTTCCGCGTGCACCCACCTTTGCTTTTCAAAATAAAGTGATTCGTACAAACAATGGCAATGCCCATCCCCCACTGGGGATATTCTCAATTAAAAAGGTAGCTACGTTTGGAAGCTATACCATTCACGATTTTTCATTTGATCAGGAAAAGGAAAAAAATCGTCTGAAATCAGAGTTTCGTGAGTGAGAAAAGTTTAATAATCCGAGGCAACTTTTGCAATAAACGATACGCTCGAACGTCAAAGGCAATCGAAAAAAAATTCACCCCGCAAATGCAGGACGATCCCAAGGAAAAGGAAGTACACATTTCACCCCCGTACGTACGACCACACACGTGCAACGACCGAGAGAAAACTAATATCGAGCCCTCGGGCGCAGGCAAATAACCAAAACTCTGGTCTTCCACCCTTGTTTACCGCATTTCCATCTCCGAGCTTGCACACATTTGCCGACAGCTCGTGATTAAATACCAGGACGGGAAATCTCGCAGACAGCCAGTGTAACAGGATAGGCCGTACCGTAACTTAAAATACAGTCCAGAGAAGAGCACGGGTGTCACTCCTCTGTACTCGCAGCCCTTTCTCTCCCTTTGCTGTCCCCGAGAGTCCTCGTGTGTCCCTTCCGTATACACTGGTATTCTCCTTCGCGTCATCGTCGTTAACGTTAGCCTTTTTCATTAACGATCGCCGACAGAAAGGAGCAAAGGGCAAGGGTGCCTCAGATCTGCCTTTATTGGGTCCCCATGTCTCTACAGCCCACCCGTGCTCTTTTTGTGCCGTCTTCCTGTTTTCTCTTCCAAGGTTACCCAAGTGCACCAATTAAATGTGTCTGTAGGCCGATCCTCTGGGTTGCCTCTGCAGAGCCGTTATTACGTGTACAATAGCAGTTGGACTTTGTTAGGTTTCATTTGTGCATCCACGATCAAAGCTGGTGTTCTCCTGCATCGAGTACAGTAGTGATGGCGCTATGCATGTATCCACTTTTTTCAAAAAACATTTTCTCGTTTGCAAGTCCGCTTTTGTTCGTTGGGATGCATCGCAGGAAATTGGTAAAATACGTTGTCGGCGTATTATTATTTTTTTTACATACATTCGTCCCTTCACTTTTTTCGTGGGATTAAATTTTACGTGTACTGGAACTGTTAATTGTGTTTTCATGATGCCTCGGTGCTTACCAGGGATGAATATTAAGCTGCATTTGTTACGAACGAGCTCGTTAAATTTTACGCGAGTAATGCGCTACTGAATGCTCTGTATGAATAATAATTAATTTTTTGTACATTTCCCTGATTAACTATTTATATGTGCTGAGCGGAGTGAACGTTAATTCGTTATTTTCACATGAATTTGATTATCGCATCTACGTCATTAAAACGTGGGTTTTGGTATGAAATTTACGGTGGAGTCTTGTATATATAGGTGAACGTATATAGCGTATGAGTTTTAACTGTCCGAAACGAGCTGAAACTTTCGTTCACGAGGGACAAGTGTAATTAAAAAAATTTCTTTTGCGCAAAAACAACGTTCAGTGGTGAAATTTTCATACAAAAGTTTGTTGTACGATTTAACCGTGACATCGGGGTATAATTAGCTAAACTTGTTTTGCAGAGGCGTTGAAACCTAAAATGTTGTACGTAGGTGCGTGTTCTCCTCGGGTTGTTTATTTGAGATAATTAGAGGGGGAAAAAAAACTTTCTTGCCGTGATTAATGGCTTTGTTGGTGGTGTGAATTAAAAGTTTGATGACAGTTAATGTACGTAACGAAAACAGTGCACGGACAAATTTATCTATCGTTGAGGCTCGCTACAGACGATTTCCAATGAGCATTTGAATTTCATAAGTATAGTATTGGTCAACGTATGCTCAGACGAATGATTTTTCAATTATTTTTCAACACGTGGGCAACGATCATAATATCAGATTGTGAATCAAAGTCTAAAATCAGTAAAGTAGTTTGAACCAACGTATGGTCAGACATTATATACTTTCCTAATTTTCTTTTCTACAATAAACATTACGTACCAACAGCAAAGTAGTCACAATCAATGCATGGTCAGACACGTTATCATTTATCACTAAGAATCAATCTCAACGTATGCTCAGGCGAATGATTTTTCAATTATTTTTCAACACGCGGGCAACGATCATAATATCAGATTGTGAATCAAAGTCTAAAATCAGTAAAGTAGTTTGAACCAACGTATGGTCAGACATGATATACTTTCCTAATTTTTATTTCTACAATAAACATTACGTACCAACAGCAAAGTAGTCACAACCAATGCATGGTCAGACACGTTATTATTTATCACCAAAGAATCAACGTAAGTAGATCATTCACTCGTGTTGAGGCAAACAATCAAATCATCATTATACCTGTATAATGTAAGGCTCATGAACCGTACAAAAGATTTCCACGGAGAGCTCACAAACACGGAACAAATCCGGGAGCTCAACAGCCTACAGACCACGAATACAAGATCTCACAGTCCAGCAAGTGCAGTAAGAAGAAGAAGAAGAAGAAGAAGAAGAAGAAGAAGAGAAGGAGGTGCGGGAGGAAGAAGATCATTGCAGGCACAGGAAGGAGGAGGGGCCGAGGGTAGTTTTTATTCCGCGCGATCGGCTCGAAGCAGTTCCGGCCAACTGGACGGATATCGTCCCTCCCGTCCTGCCCCTTTCTTTACTGTGGCGCAAGTGTTGTACATCCGCGGAGCACAACAGGCCCTCCACTGAGCTGTGTAAGCCGGAAAGAGGCGGCGCGTCCGAGCAACATGTTGATTCGAGCTCGACGGGCCCCCTTTGGCAAATAGGCCTGATTCCATCCCAAAATTACCTCTTTTTTTTCTCGCTCGATCACCCCACCCCTCCCCACTCGCTCACCTTTTTTTCATCCCTCACCCAATTCGCGTCCTTTTTTGTTGTCTGTGTTTTTCGGGGGGGAAAAAGCTTCGAGTGTCGTCGGCGGTGCGAGCTATCCTTTTGTTTGGCGCGCGCTCGCGTTTTATTTATCTCCCTTTTGTCGGACCAGCCCTCTCTCTCTCTCATCCCCCCACATGCACAGCAAACTCCAACGCTACGACGTCGGGGAATGTGCGCGTGCTCTCGGCTATCCTATCTGTCTTCCGCCCCCACATTTTTTTTTTTACCCATTTGCGCAGTGCTGATGCCCAGGCAACGTGTGTACACACACACGCATACCGAGACTGTTTTGTTTTCGTTGTAGCTGCTCGGGGACACTGGGTGTCGGCTTTCCCGAGTTTTCGCGTGCAGCTGATTATTCGTCGGGGGGAGGAAAAAAAAATCTGCACTCCGTCACTCCTCCGTTGCTGCTGAATACAACACAAGAGCACCCCTTCTTTTTCTTCGTCTCGAGAAGTTGGGCCCAAACAATTTTTTGCATACGCATTGGAGAGTGTATACCTGTAAACCCGATAGATACAGCATGATGGATCTTGCACCGAGTGCGATCAAACATTTTATCGCAATTAGGAGGAGAAGCGCGCGATACAACAACTATATCGAGTCGATACACGACACGCTTTTGTTTGTTTGTTTGTTTGTTTGCTCTCCCGCAAGTGTCACGAATCCATTTCAATTATGCCTCCTGATAATTTAGAATATTTTCCCCTCCCCCCCCCCTCATCCCGTGGCTCTCTGTCTGTTTGCACAGCGAGAGCGTCCCCGCGCGCGCGTGGAACAAATGGAGCGCATCCATTTCAAAATAGATTGCTTTTATTGCTCGCGAAATAGTGTTTTCCAATTCCACGGCCGCCGGCGCTTCACTCGTATCTCGTTTCTGTACCACAGCGCGTGCGGATCGACGAAATTTACGAACTTTCGCGTTTCGGCCGTAAAAGCGGGAACGCACGAGGAGAAGGCGCAAATTTGACGGCGATTAATACCTCGTCGTGCGTATGAATGAATCATTTGCTCGAGCCCCAAATTTTTAATCCACGGTTGTAAAAAAAAAAAAAAAAAAAAAAAAAACAGAAGAGCTACCTCGCACCTATATATATATGCACACCACCGCGCCTATACTCCATTGTTATCTAAACGCTCCCAGGCAGCTCGGGCGTATTAGTCACCGGATGGAAATAAACTACTTTGGCAAGAGCCGCTTCTTGGCCTCTATCTATCTATTTCCTCGTCTTCCGGCTCCGCTTCCTCCTGCTCTGGCGAGCGTAGCCCCAAGTCGATAGAGAGTCGGGCGTAGCGAGAGAGATAGATGTAGAGTAACCATCTTTAATGTCCTTAATGAAAGAGGGGGTGTGTGTTGGGGAGGGGGGGAGAGGGTCTGAATCGCTAAGTACGATATGGCGTCCAAGTCTGAAATCTCGGCTGGCGGGCAAAAGAGAGAAGGAGATACTTGACTGAGCAAGCAGGAAGAGGAGGAGATTTAGGGTGAGAGGGTAGGTAGGGGGCTCTTCTACACAGAAATGGCCCAGTTGAAGGAGAAACAGCTTAGGGAACCACCCGGACCCCCTTTCGCAACTCCCTCTTGTACCCCCTACACACACACACACACACCCCGTCCCCTTTGACACACCAGGTATATAATATATGTACACATTTATATCACCACCACCAACCCTCCCGTCGTAGCTTTGCCGTCCTGGTTTCGGGAGTGTGGGTCAATGTCTGGCTGCAACAACCTTCAATCCCTCGGGTGTATACATGCTCCTTCTACCGTACTACCTCTACTGCTATTTCGATCCTCGCCACCGTCGGCCCCTGGGCTCTCTCTCTCTAAGAGAAAGAGAGAAATACGGAATCCACAGTCCCCGTATACCGAGGCCTCCTTTTTCCTCCTTCCGCGAATCAACCTATAGATACACCCTCTTGCCGTACGGATAGTTTGATTTATTTGCCCGCTCTGCCCCGTGTTTTCTTCTCTCCCGATTAAACCAAGATGGGGCTCTTTCTTCTCGATGCGCCCCGTCGCGCAAGGAGACCCTTGGAGGATTTATTCAAGGTGAGCCGCGGCCATTCCTCCACGTGTGACGTTTATCGTGCAAGCGCTGTCGTTTCGTCAATTTTTAACAAGATTTTTTTCCTTTTTCTCCATGTCGCGTGATCGGGCTCGGCAAGAAATCATTGGTCCTACTTGGCTGCCGGCAAAGTCTGGGCGCGTGCACCCCCTCCCGGATACAACCCCAAAGCGGATCACGGGGCTTTTACGAGAGAGCCGTATCCGATCGAACGCGCCGTTCCTCTCTTTCTCGCACCTTTTGCAAAATTAATTATTCAACGCCGCATCCCTGCGCGAAGGGTTGCTTGCCTGGCCTCGTGTTTCACGACTGATCGCGCATTTTCTTCCCCTTTGTTTTGCCTGATGTTTGGCACATGCAAGTGTCGATTTTGGCCGCATCGGACCTTCCACGTAAAAGTTGTCCACAACAAATAACTCACACGTACACAGACGTAGTGAACAAAATCATTTGTTCGAGCATCCCTCTGAAAGCTGTTTCGTTGAGCCCTAGCCGCACTCGTTGAGCCTCTCGCGGAGGAGGAAGCGACTCGACCTGAGAGCTCCAATTGGCCCAAGTGGCGTAGCTAACGACGCCCGAGGAGCAGGTATTAGAATAATAACGAACGGGGCGCGGATACTCCGTCACCTTGAGGGTGACAGGTACTCTGGGCGAAAGAAGAGAAGAGGAATGGAAGAAAAAAAAAATTCATTCCTCGCACGTATACATTCGTCTTGTACGCTCTATCGACCCTCGAAAAACTCTGGGCTTTCCTTTTCTCTACCTATCCACCGATCTTGCACGCACGCAAAGCCTGGGAACGTCCGAAGAGAGTTTAACCAGCTCTACCCTTCCTATACAGCCGCTGTAGGACGTGTGCACCTGTAGAGAGGAGAAGAAGCAGTCGAGGGATATTGACCTTGTGGCGGAGCAGCGGCGTTGTATTGCGAAAAGCACCGCCACGCGGCTCCTGTATTGTGTGTATATATGGGCTTGTATGCTCTGCTGCTGGAGAGATAGGCCCCTGGTGTTCTAGATGTACGTTCGCAACGAGGAGGAGCTCATCGTCTGGCCCTAACACCCGGAGAGTAGCTTTCGAGTTTGTGGCTCCTCGGCTTCGATATGAATGTTTGAGGGCTCCCTTTTTTTTTTTTTAGGGGAGGGAGCAGACGGTTAGCCCCAAGTTGGGGCCTCGAGTTTGCGCAATTTCACTTTTGTAGAAGCGCCAACTTTTCGGTAGGGCTCCGATTACGCATGGACCCACGACGAACTGTCGATCTCTAGTTTTGGGTTGTTTAATTCCTCGTCAAAGTGCGAAACAACCCGCCCCGAGTAGATATATATATATATATAAGACGAGAGAGGCGTGTGTAACTCACGCGCTCGTTTCAACTCGATTCCGTCCATTATCTCGTTCAATATTGACTCTATACCTCCTCCGTTGACAATCAACTTTGGTGCCTTTGCGTATATCCACCCATCTCCGACGACAAACACGCGGAGGCATTCACTCGCAGCCTCTCGTCGATCAATTCCAACGAACGAGCTGCAGCTTTGGCGCACCTACGAGCCAGTCCAAAAGGGCCAAAAAAGGTAGCACCCCGCGCTCATTACCTAAAGCTCGCGACTCCGTGCTCTTACGTGTAATATCAATCTCTGCATATAAAACGAAGCTCGAGTTTATGATAGTAGCTCCATCCCCCTCCTCTGCTGGATTAAAAAAAAAAAAACGAAGCAAAATGCACGTGTACCCGCTAATCTGTACCACACACACTCTGTAATGTACATGTGGTTCTGTACTAGAAGCTCGCGTCGATCTGTGTTTCACGAAACAAGGAACGACGGCATACCGATTCACAAATGTCATCGGAGGAAAGAAGCGCGTAGCCCTTCGTCCATTGACCGAGAGCCCAGCCTTATACACATCGCACTTTGAGAGCTATGCGCCCCTACATGAAAAAAAAAAAAAAAAAAAAAAAAAAAAAAAAAAAAGGGAACAGAATTTGTCATTGAACGCCCCCTCTCCCCCTTTGAGCCGCGCGACACGCGCCCTAGCGTCTCCAATATGCTTCGAGGATTATACTCGAGTTACAAAGTAAACAGAAACGAGAGGGTGTGCGTGGCAGACGGCTCTTCACATCAATATTCATGAGAAGCGGGAATTTCGCGATACCCTGACGCCTCATCCCCTCGTTCGCTCCTTTCGAAAAATTTCTTTCTAACGGCCCGCGAAAACCGAGGCCTACATCGTCGTCGTCATACCTTTGGGCTGGCTAGGGGGGGGGAGTGCCGAATATATATTCCCCTCTCGTGCCGATGTATGCGGATACGCAGGTGGGGGATGTGCAAATTAACGCGACGTTCGTGCTCGCGCAATCGTTCCGCTGTGCGGGGAAGGGTGGTGGACCGTGGGGCTGCCCTCGCGACTTTTAAATGAGCCAACCGATCGATGCGGGTTGTCTTTTTTTCGCTTTGGTGCTCAAAATTGTACAAAAGTGCTGGCAAAAGCAGATTTTGTAAAAATCCTTCCCCCCCCCCAGCCCCGAAAAATAAACGCAAAGCATATTCAGTGTATACGAGGTTCTGCCGAGCTTTGCGTTCTACGTTGTATCCATAAAGCAGTTTGTTGGACCGCTTTGCGTTGTCAACGGTAACTGGAATGTTTTTTTGTGTCACTCTTCAAAGTCCCAATTCACGCGATGATTCATCATTCCTCGAACGAACAAACAAAAATGTCTTATCGAATTTCCTTACTATTTTTTACACTATAATTCTTTTGCCAGCACGAGGCTCTGGGTGTCAATGGGGCGCGATCCAATCGTCGTGTGGGTGATAGATCGTCCAAAGATTCAAATGGAGCGGAGAAAAAGGCCTCGACGCTCGGCCGGCCGTCCAAACGCCGAGCTGCTCCACTGAATCGATTAGCCGCCGACGCGCTCCTCTGATCTTTGACTCGGGGGAGGAGCCCTCTGTAACCCTTTTGTATTTGTCTTATCTGCTTCATAGCTAAAATAATTTTTAAAAAAAGAGAGCCCATAGTCCTTGTTTTCCCAGGATATCACGCCCATGCAAATTTCGCCCTCTGCTTGAGAAAAAAAAATTTGCATCTCCTCGATTAATTGCTATATACCTTGGGAATTTAAGTTGAAAAACAAAAGAAAAAAAAAAAAAAAACACAACTGATGTAGTGAAGAGAACGGAGCGGAGAGGGGCAGGGGGTCCGAGACGCACGGATTCATTAATCAAATTTGCATGGAGTTTGTATTATGGAACGCGGTCGGGGGGGGGGCACCCAACAACAACAGCGGCAGCAGCCCATTCTTTATTTTTAGTACCCAAGTTAACATAATTTTCTCCGGGGCGCTCCTAGTTCTATGCTCTTTCTACCCCCGCAACGGCAACCCCGTCTAATCGCCTTAATCGATCTTGCAATTACAGCTAATAAAACTGTTTTCCTCATCTCCCGCGGCCGTTGAATTAACCTAACGCGTGGAGCGCGCTATTGAGCTGGAAAAACCAGGGGCGCCGGGATAAAGGGAAGCCAACAGGCACACGTAGGCAAAGTGTGTGTGTGTGTATACGTGGTGTACAGTACGGGGCGGAAGCAATTTTTGTATAATCTCACCTTCATTATATGGAAATCTCGTTCGTATAAGGTAATAACACCCCGTCCCAACCCACCCCCCGAGGGTTTATACAAGCGGTAATAGCCGACTTGATGATTTCGACGAGGCCGCGGTGCTTCCTCCTCGGGTAACCGGCTAACGCGGCTGACCTTAATTTTCCGGAAAATTAACTATAGCCCTGTACTCCCTGTCTCTCACCATCATTGCAATTTACGCGCGCGTTGTTTTCTTCACTCACGGACCGGGGGGTGGTGGCACGCGAAATTATTGGGTCAGCCGAAATTCGAACGATCAGGAGCTCGGGTTGTTGGTAATAGATTTCCTCTTTTTCTCCCCCTCCCCTCTCATCCCTCACCTACCAAATCAAACTCGTACGGTTCGGAACGGAGCTCATATGCGCGCGGACGAGCGAGTTTTTAATTGTCTTTTGTTATTAATCCCCGGGGCCGTCGAAAAGTTTTTCCGCCCGAAAAGTACGGCCAGAGAGTGGGGGGGGGGGGGGAGGATTATTGCCGCGGCGATGGGGTCTCACGTATGCCGGGTAAAACGAGTCCCACCGGGTGTACGCGTATAATCGATTAAAAGCGATTACACGAGATGCAAACGGGAGCTTAGAGAAAAATAGTGGGAGGGGGGGGGGAGCGCCTATAATCTATAAAGAGCTGAATTTCGCGAAGGAAGAAGAGGCGCCTCGTCGTCACGGGCACGCATACATACGCGTGCAAGGAGGGTGGGTAGGTAACGGGCGTTAGCATAGATAGCGCGGATAAGGCTAACGACTCGGCGGGAAACTTGAAATTGCCTAACAATCGAAACTGCCGCCAGCAGGGCTCCCCTTAGCTCCGCTTGCCGGTGTCTATATAATGTATGTGTGTGGGTGTACTCTTATATGTGGAGCTTCCCCTTATTTCCATTTGCCGCGCTGTGCTTGTACAACGTGCGAGAGGATCGCGCACCATCGAGGTACGCGGAGAGCTTGCGGCTGTACTAATTGGGGGCACGAGCGCATAACTTTAAATTTCAACGATTATAGGCGAGTCGAGGGGGGAGACCGAAAGGGGCGTCAATACATACGGCTGCGCGCGCGACGTGTGCGGTTATCCATCATCATTCAGGGTTGGATGTTTTTTTTTTTTTTTTTTTTTTTTTTTTATATTAAAAGCTACAAATGGTAGGACCTCCGTTCGTTGACCACGTATCCTTTTTTCTCGCAACAATTCATGTGCCCAGGCTCGTTTGTTGTACGTGCGTATCACGAGATCACTTACTTAACTAACCACGAGATAATTAGCCGAATGTACGAGTGAAAAATCCTTACATCAATCGTAGGGCAAATAATTATGTATTTGTACGAAGATGTATGTGTCCCGAGTTAACGCCGGTAACTCACACATGTGTCAGCGTACGGCTCATCAATGAGCCATTCTATTCCTACCATAGGCGGAAAACCACTCGAGGAGTGGTGTGTATACCTATACGCGCGCTAATCCGTGGCAAGGATCCCTCCTCGCAAGACGAATAATACCCTCGGTCTTTTTCAAGGCTCGCATTACCGTAAATACGATTCTCGGCAATCAGCCAGCTACGAAGCTGCGTCACTTAGCAAAGTCCCCCCCCCACCCTCTTTTTTTTGTTGTCCTTTCCGCGTGGTTTAACGAGCCCCGGTGGCTCTTATACATCGGCAAATGCCTCTCTTTGTTTACTCCACCCGAGCAAGGGGGCTACTTGTATAACTCGATTGAGTTCATGGGGGCGATATTGGTTTCGCGGGACGCAAAGTGACAATAACCCGTTTTTGTTTATCCACGTGTAGGGGGAAAAAAAGTAGCCAACGTTGTCCTTCACTGCGCGGCTAGGCGCAAACAAATAAACTGTTTCCTGGCATGTAGCACAAGTATGGGTACACAATACATCCCTATATACACACGTACGCGCGTAGCGTTTCGGCTTTTCAATTATTCGGCCTTGGAGTACCCACCGGCTCCGTCTCTCCCCAAATCCTTCCTCTGTGGGTGTATTCGCCTCCTCGAACTTTCTCCGGCTCATTGTGCCGCCCAGACGCTCGCGATATAATATTTCTGCCGCGGAAATCCCTCCGCTCGCGTCAGCTGTCTGGGTACTTGCCTCGGCCGTCTCTCTCTCTCACCCCCTTTTTTTTTCCCTTCCTCAAACTTTGTGCGCGGATATCACGTCGAAAGGTTACAACCGGCGGTGCACTGGGAATTTACACTCGCATCTTCTCGAGAGAATAGCTTCTCTGTACGCGCGAGAAGTAAATATGTTACGCCAAAATGCTGGGGCGTCCTTTTCAAGGGTATTAAATATCATTTTTGGTACTGCGGTATCATGCGTCGTCGTGGTTGCTTTGCTTTGGCTGTCGTTTATGGGACTTTTCTCACCGTTGGCTGGGTTTCTTATTAAATTATCATCAACATTGACAATTGGACGCATGAACAAGACAAAGGGTCTTTTTTTTTTTTTTTTTTTTTTTTTTTTATCTCCGGTACGTGTTTTTATTGTTTGTCGAAATAAGCTCTCGGAGCGAGAACTTTGGGCTTTATATCTATACGAGGGTTTTCACCCGATTCAATCAACTTTTGAAAGACTACGTACGTACGAGGTATTGATAAATAAAACCGTATATTTTCATGTTTAAAAAGTTGTATAAATATATATTAGCCATGTACCTATACATTGGTTCTCCAGAAGAGAAAAGGGAGTCTAAAATAATAAAAAAATTGTATTGTGCATCCATCATTTTAAAAACGTCCACCATCGTGATTATGGAAAGTTCCGGAAAAAGGCTTATTAACCAACGCCGTGATTAATTGTTGGCCAAAAAAAATTGTATAACCTACTTTCACCGCGTAACGATGACAAATCACTTGGACGAGGAAAACACAAAAGTGTAGTCCTCAAAAAGAAGCTTTGCGCGACAAAAGTAAGTTTTAATGAACAAAAAGTGGACACCAGTAGTAGCATAGGGACAGTGCGACTGCGAGAAAAAAAAAAACAAAAAACAAAAAACGAGATGAGAGAAAATTATCCCGCGTAATAGGTGGTGCAAATAAAATTAGAAAGTTGGCGACGCCGCGGGTGCCGCGTAAATTTTCATGAAAAGCGTCGCGTCCCTCCTTCACTCGTGCACATGAATTCTTAGCATCCGACGCGCACGTACACCCCTCGCACCACCCGATACAACCTAAATCAGGTTGGCATTTGTACGGTTTAATCAAGTTTTAGCCCCCGTAAACAAAATAAAAAGCTCTCAAATCCTGAAATAGTAATAAAAAAAGAATAACTCCAATATATATATATATATTGCTGCTGCTGCAAAAAAATCAGCTCCTCGTCTCTTCTACCAGCCCCCCACGCAATATAGCTCGAGAAGCAGCGCAATACAAGCGATACAACCTCGCCTAACGACTGCGTCCGGATTAGTCGTCCTCGGCCGGTATAAACCCGGCGCAGCAGTTAGCCGACGCTATTGCTTATACCACCTACTTTCTCCCACTCGCCGCCAGAGACTCGCGGAGTAGCGGGTTATCTTCCCCCGGCTCATCAGCACTGGTAACCCAGTACACATACTTGCCTTTTCCGCGAATCGTTACAACGGGGGTGTATACATAGGTACACACGAAATTCCCTCGGCAAATTAAATTGTTGCTTCGCCCTCACGGGGTCGCGTCTACCATTCGCACACACCGTTTGTAATGGCAGTCGCCGTGCCGAGATTGGAGCCTCGGGTTTTAACGGTGGCACCGCGTCCGTCCGCAGCTCGTTCGAGACCCTTACCGGACAAGGGGGCAATTGGACTTTCGAGCGTGTGGTATCTAATACAGGGTGGAGGGGAGGTTTTTTTTTTTTTTCTTTTTTTTTTCCACGCGACGGAGGGTAACAAGGTATTACACAACAGTCCCGAGACTCGAGCCGGATTTTCATTTCGGATGGTCCGTCCGTGCGACGAGAGAGGCATGTCGTATTAAAAAATGAAATATATTTCGCGGAGAGAGAGCCTCCACCCGTGTCGGCCTACATTAGGAGTTGGCAGGAATCAATCTTGGAGTGGCGAGTCAAGGGAGCGGGAGCTGCCGCGACTCCTCGAATTTTAATAATGCCTAGTCAGTCGGTTAAACCATCTCCTTTTTTTTCTTGTTTCCGTCGCAAGTCCTCGGCATCGCTTTATGCAGAGTGAAAAAATTCATATCTCACCCTCGGCCCCCTTCCCCGAGGAAGGAAGGGAGAGGGGCAAGAATTACCATTTAAAGAGCCTCGAAAGCACATTTGTCAGCGTTGAATGAGAATCTTAGATTTTCATATATTTCCCGACCTCCTCTGCGCCGGGCGGGAAAAATAATGAAACATCCAGAAACAAGTCGCGATTGAAGAAGCGGTACAGCATCGGGGAGGGGGCTCCAATTATCTATTTGTAAAACCCTTTGGAATAATCTAATTGCTTTTACATAAAAATTCACCCATTGAACCTATTGCACTTTACACTTGAGTTCCCAAAAAATCTATGTAATATTTCGCTTATCTCTCTGTTACAGGTAAGAGTCCACATTCACGGTACACGGAAACATTCCCCCGCGGAAGCAAGAATCGCTTGCAGATGAAGGAAAAAAAAGTGGCCCTACTTACCTTCGACGACGACATAATATTACTGCACCTCACGAACTAGTATGGCTTGAAAAAATAGGGGGTGAGTTGGGGGAGCACACAATCTGCGTCGACGATCAAACGCCATTGGAGAAAAAAGGACGCGCGTCAGGTACGACTATCTGCTTGTAATGCGTTACACCGTCGGTGGTGGCGAAACTAAAAACGAGTCCACAGCTCCGAGTGTCGGCGCGCAGGTGCTTTACATTTTACAATGGCAAATGATATTATGTAAAGCACGTTGCTGGCCTTCCTTCCCCTTCTTTCTCCGGGAAAAGCCGCTCTTCTCCACCATGCATGTATATGTATATACGCGTATTTATACCCACTGGCCCTCCACTCGCGCGCGTGCATTATACACGCCGGAGCTTTTAATTTTGCTCGAGGCACATGCACGTGTGTACACACATACACATAGTTATATGAAAGTGCCCGTTTTTACAACCTCCCTCCCACGCGCTGCGCCATGTTTTTCATTTTTTTTCTTTCTATTGTTGCCGAAGAGTGTGTTTATAAGTATACAACACATACACCTATGACGTGTAATTACACAGTGCGGGGCTTTTCATTAGGCAAAGCGTGAGAACTCTCCTTTAAACAATGATGCTCGTTCAGTGCTCTTTGCGGCAATCGTTGTTTTTCATCAGTTTTTAACATAATTGTGCTTCTAGAGTGAGGTTTTCCCATGTATACAAATGATGCCCACATAATGATATGCAGACACGAGAAATCCCGATATTAATTAGCACGGGTGCGTAAACATATAGGTATTGCAAGCATCAATCGTCGCACGCGTATTACATATATATCATATGCTACATTCCCGTTAATATATTCATGATCGGCTTGAAACATCGGAAGCAGCAATAGAAGAGCAATCGAGCACGAGGCACTCGCGGACCCTCTCTCTCGGAAAATACACATCTGCCCAACGCGTGCGGGGCTTTAAGTGTACAACTCCACGGTTATATTCAGCTCTTTGTGCCCGGGCTTGCACCTTGGCGCGCGTATACACTGATATACACATGATGGGTACTGCACGCGTTTGCGCGTTTGAAAGACGAGAGAGTCCTGCGAGCGGGGCTTTCGTTGTGCACGCTTCTGGCTTTTTCGCTCTCCGGCAGAGAGAGAGAGAGAGAGGGCCCATCAGCCAACCAACCGCAATGTTTGCCGAGTCATCATCGCTTCTGATAACCTGTACATCAGCATCGTGTTTGCAAATTACTCTCAAACATATATATATATACTATATACGTATGATCCAGTGTAGGTTGCGCGATGTTTGTCAATTAGGGCCTCGGTCGCGGTTCGCCCGTAAGGAGATGGGTGTTGTGCTTGCCTTTGTAATTTAATGCGTGCCTTTTGGGAAGCAGCGTCTTCCGCCGTGTTTGGTTTTGTCGGCTGTCTGTTTGCGCGTTTCATCGAGTGTGACGATACGCGCCTGTTCATTGATTGCCTAGAGAGCTACGCTGGATCCTACTGCAAGAGTTACTTACATCCAAGTGTTTATTCATCACAGCTTTTTTTTTTTTTTTTTTTTTTTTCCCCTCAGTCGAAAGTTTGGAAGCAACTCGCAAAAAGAGAGAGAGAGAGAGAGAAGGGGGATGCGTTCATTTGGGGTAATTACATCCGTTACTCAACTCAAGTTTCGGAGTACAGGAGACAGTTTTAACCTTACCGCTGCAGCTTGGGAAAAAGAGGAGTCACTGTATACAAATGGACGGAAAGTTGGAAATTTACTGAGAGGAGTGTACGAGACCTCTCCCCCTTTTTTTTTTTTTTTTTCGCCAATACACAAGTAACAAGTTCTTTTTTTTTTCATTCACGATGTTTGATGAGCTGCAGAAAAAAAAGGGCAAAACGTACAAGGATAATGCAATGAGCCCGCCTCCGGTTTTCCTCATCATCTCCCTCGCGATAGATTCAACGATCCCCTCCTTGAAGAACCTCGAGATCCACTGCTTTACATTCCCAAGCAGTAATAAAATTAAATAAACACCTCGCTTGCCCGAACGAATCACTGATCCCTCTTTCTCTCTGCTTTTCAACAACCCCCTCCCCCCTCCCGGATGAACAGAGTCGCCTTATCGAGAGACCGCTTACGCGCGCTTCGAGGCCCCTTCTTCTCGTTAACTGCACTTACTTCCTTGAACCTTGAAATTAGCCCACGTTATAATCAAGTTGGCAGCTGCAAGGGGTCAAATGTACAAGATATACATCAGCAGGCAATGCGACGTCACCTACGAAGGTAGAGCCAACTCCTAAAGTATCCTTACACCGCACCGAGGGGTAATAAAATGAGCAGACGTATTGTACACTCTTGGAGCAATGATACACGTTTATAGGCCGTATATTATTCATGTACCGCGAGATTGCGGACTTTGGGTGGTGGTGGTGGGAGGATGATGTCGCTGTGGTTGGATTTAGAGTCAGATCTGGATTCGGGGTTTATTGGGCGCTCGGGTGTACTCTTGGACAGGGAGGAGGGGGGTCACGTTGGGCTGCCATGACGCTCAACATTAATACCCTAATGTTTATTACATGTACGTGCATACGCTGCACATACAAATTTGACGGATACGTAGAGGGAAAGGTGTGCACTATATGCTTGGGTTACCGAGAGACAAGAAGCATCTCGAGTTTTGCTTCCCTTTCGGAGGGATCTGATGCCGTCGTTAAACATTGCCGTTTTGGTTAGTCGATCCGTAAGTGTACCCTCTTGCATACAGTTGATCTTCATCTAGTATATGGAAATGCTTTTTTTTTTTTTTTTTTTTTTTCCAAGTAATAAATAGTTGAAGTAAAAAATACCAAACGTTTATACATACAGAGTACGTAAAAGCTGTAAAACGCACGCGCGAGATCCTTGGCAGAGGCTGCGACTCGAAAAAAATATCCGAGAGGAATAAGCATCGCTCAATTGGGTTTACATGCGAAATAGCTTAAAAAATTCAGGACATGAGCTTCCGAGCTGGCTCTGCAGCCCCCTGGAAGTAAAAAGCGGCCATTAGAAAATCATAGAGAAGAAAAGACGTGCAAGCTTACCGGTGGAAAGATTTTTTCCTCTTTTTCTTAAAAAAACGGGGAAACTAGGAGAGGAGAGAGAGAGAGAGAGAGAGAGAGAGAGATAGAGAGAGATACGTGCACACATGTATGCATTGGGAATCCGGGGGCGGGTACGTGTCCTTTTCCCCTTCGGTCTCATAAAATGCTTAATCTTCCTCGAGAGCGGGCGAAGGAGGATCGGCGGTAATTGTATTTTATTGTTAGCTCCGGACGACGAAACAAATCGCCCCATCCCCGCGCTCATCGTACTTTATTGCGCGCGTCCGTGTATTTGTGTATAACGTGTCTTCTCTTCTTTCCCCTCGTGAAAGTTGGAAAAAGATCTTTCCCGAGGAAATCGAACGAAACTTTCGATGCCAAGTAACTCTTACGCGACTTGGATTTTTACCATTTCACGGGGTTATTTTTGCTCGAAAGGCTCCCCTCTCTTCTTCCGGTCACGGAAAAAGACTGCACCAGTCAATTCAAGTCCCACACAGACTCTTGAAATGACTCCAAAGTCATCCGAGACTCTTTGTGACTTTAAAGTCTCTCGATGTCTTTCGAAGGCTACAAGGCTACTTGTCGAGACTTTCAAGTACGCAGCCCCTAGGGTTTACGTTTGTTCTTTCGAATGCTGCTCTTTCGGTGTGATTTCCCACGTTTCGTTCTCCGTTGAGCGAGTACTCCGTCGAGGGTGTTGGATCGAAAACCAGCCGAGCTACAGGTGTGCAATTACGAAATCTCGATGTTTCCTTTCGATGACAACCTGTAGTGGCCCAAAAAGAAATCACCCAAACCGTATTTCATCCAACGCAATAAGCGAGGGACTTAGAAAAAGTTAATGAAGATCGCGGATAAACACGCCCAGACGCATAAACCACAACCACCCCCCTCCCCGCGGCAGAACAAACACACATTTCACTCGCATACGCGCAATGGGTAATATTTACAGCCACGTCGATAAAACGATGAGGGACAAACTAATCAGAGCCGATGATTAAAAGAGCAGAACGCCCATTACCTACCACCATCTCGAATCCCTTCGGCTCCACACACACACACACACACACACAACGTAATATCGAGGGGTAAACTGGCTGGCAGAGGGATCGTTTTCTCGATTGCTCTATCCAGCGCGGTCGTGTACACGGAGCTTTTGGGCTAAGGTTTTATTTTAGATGCCACGCGGTGGGAAATGACACGGATTGTAAGCCCGACTTTACGGTCCTACTGAGGAAAAAAAGGGGCTCTCTCTCGTTTCTCTGAGGATTAGATGGCAACGTACGTGCAACTGTTACGAGGGTTTTGGCTCCCCGATCGCGTGTACGGAGGAAAAACGACAGGGGTGGTTTTTTTTTGGCCAGTGAATAAATGTTTGCGTTGGAGAGCCACGAAAAGATAGACAAATTTTTTTTCAAAGCTCGCGAGGAATATATCGGTAGAGTTACTCTCTCTCTCTCTCTATTTTAATGCAGCGTATCCCACGTCGAAGGGATGCTTTTCACAGGTGCAAAGAGTAAAATTTACGTTCAAACGTATGGTCGTATATTCTCGAAAAGGAGAGCGTATAGGCATGCTCGACAAGTTTGGCCGATAAAATTTCTCTCTCGTACATTCGAGCATTACGAATCGGTACCTCGGTAATCTTCTGGTATTCATATAGGAGAAGAGCGTATAACGTATGCTTTCAGTCAATGTTCCTTTGAATTGGACCGGCTATAATTTGTGAGTTTTTTTTTTTTTTAATTTACAAACCTTGTGGGAAAGGAGTCTTGAAAATATTAGGAAACGAAGGGTCGATTATAATTAATTGCTGTGCCTTCCCTTATTGCGCATTTAGTTTCTTCAAAAGCTTCTAATTAGAATAGAGAATTTTGAGAAATAGCTATTTTCGTGCTGGCAGAGGAGTACTGTTTCTTGGACTTGAGTCTTCGAGTAATAGCGAGTCGATGAATGAATCAATTTGAGGAATTTTTAATTTACAAAAAAAAAAAAAAAAAAAAGAGAAGAATACGTAAGAATTTAGTAATCGTGATCCTAGTAGCTTCCTTCGGACTCATCAAGTTTGCAAAGAAGCCCTGCTCTATTGTTGGGACCGAGAAAAGACGAGAGAGAGAGAGAGAGGTAGAAATTTGTACGTAATCACACTGTAATTGCATTCTTTCGATAAGAATGAAAAATGCAAAAAAAAAGTAATGTAAAAGAATAATGAAGCCTTTGATTTATGTATGTATGAAACGTTGGTACTCAGAGGCATTATATTACACACACTCCAAGCACCCCCCGTCACTTCGATTTCCTCTTTTATTTCTATCAAACTCCCTCCGTGCTGCTGCGATGATATTTTTTAAGCATTTCTGCCGCCTTAATAAAGCGCCGCTCGTACCTCCTCCCCCTACACTTTTTTTTTCATCTCTCTTTCTCGTCGAACGGCTTAAAAATCTCGCGTCGTCAGCAGACTCTCGCGACAATGAATGCACTTTTAATAAATTGCCCCCGAGTACGCTTTTCATAAAACGCTTCACGCTCGATCGCTCGGGCCTCCCTGCCCTGCCTCCGTCATTCTCTTTTCTCTTTGCGTTATACATGTATATTCATCTTTGCGTGCGCGTCCTCTCTGTGTGCATATTATATTTATACGATGTGACTGCCGCTGACTGTACCCCCCTGTAGGCGAAGATGGCGTGAGCCTTTTTTTTTTTTTTTCTCGCAGACGACGGCTTTAGCTGCCAGGGTGCCCTTCCGATTTTCTTGGATTGCTTTTTTTTTTTTTTTTTTTTTTTTTCTTCGTCCTTTGAAGTGTCGCTCCATTGTTTGCGAGGTACAGGAGGGGAATAAGTTATCGACTTTTTGCTTCGGCGCCTCTTTAATGCGCGCTGTTGAGCTTTTTTTTTCGGAAGCCAAGTATTTGAAGAAAAAGAAAAAAATCATTACTACTTTGGAGATGCGTTGCTGGGCGGCTTTGAACTCTTTTTTGTTCCCCTCCACTTAATTTCTTTTTCACCTTACAACCTTTGAAGTTCCCTCGCAATATCGCACCCAGCCACCACGAGTTTGAAAAACATTAACATATTTCCATGAAAGCTCGTGGGTCGAAAAAAACCCACTCGAGTTTTCGCGCTGCCTCGACACTTTCCCCTGCCTCCTAGGCTAAAATGTCTTTGGGGAGGAAAAAAAATTTTTTTTAAACCCATTGGAAGTTCCGATTGACTTGCCGACACATCCGATAAAGCGCTGACAGAGCTTTCCCCCCCCCCCCTATCCTTGGCAAGCTTAGCCTACACCCAACGGTCGCATACAGACATAGAGGAGAGAAATGTCGTCTGCAAGGAGCGGGATGACTGTGTGAGCTTACTTGCTTGCGGGCGATTAATCTTCGTTTGCCAGTGCGGGACATTCCTGAGGCTCGGCTTGCGTATGGGTTGTATCTCTCGTGCTTCTACACCCTCCGGTATGCACTGTAATTGTAATACTGCTTTCCTCTAGGTATTGTGTACTACTCTCTTTTTGTTTAATATAGAATTTTTCACTTGGCATTGAAACAATTTTTTTTTAATTGCTTTGTGGCAATGATGCACAACACGTACATATCATTGCGTTTGAAATTTTACTATCGTTTTATTGACATTCCTCAAAAAAGCTGTCTAAGTCGCATTAATGTCCAATTAAAATTGTATTTCCACGCTGCTCTCGATCTTTTTTTTTCTCTTCTCCAGCTGCACGTTTTCCTGAGAGAAAAAATATTTGCATGACATTACGCGTAGCCGCATATATTTGCCTTCCGAAAACTTTTGCGCGCGACGTGTGCCTGAAATTTTAAAGCGACTCGTGGAATCGTTAAATTTTTTAGTACAACTTTACGAAAAAAAAAAAAAAAAAAAAAAAAAAAAAAAAAAAAATGAAAAAGAATAGACCTCACACGTAACGTGCTTGCAAGCGGAAGAGGCTGTTCTCGGAGCGAGTCACAAATCAGAGTTTTTTCTTTGCATTCTTACCCGGCCAGCGGGTTATATAAACCGCAGCAGCAGCCGAGGAACGAATTTTCAGGTGCAATTTATACTGCCATTTTTACCCTCAGCCCTTTCTCTCACTCTCTCTCTCTCCTTATTGCACTGTCACATTACGACCCATGAGAGATCCAACTTTTTTCTTTTTAACTTTTTTATATTTTTTTCTTTTTTAAAATGGGTTTTTTTTTCTCATCCTCTTTCGAGAGGCATGTCGATTATTGCGGATAATAATGTGGGACATAAACATTCGTGATATATGTAAATGATCTCTATAGTACTTAAATCTCATAGTTTTACATACACACGCGCGCGAGCTTTCTACAATCAAGTGTTTACAAGCGAAGTGAAGCTGCTCTATTGTTTATATCAAAAATTACGGTGTCTGACGCAACACTTACTTACACTACTTGGGAACTTGACCGTAATAAGTATTTTAAGTTTCAGACACAGTAAAATCAAGTGTTCGTAAGCTCAGTGGGTCTGCTCTATTTTTTCTATGATGAATTTTGATGTCTGACGCAACGCTTACTTGCACTACTTGGAAACTTGAGAGTATTGAGTATTTAAAGTTTTACACACGGTACAATCAAGTATTCGCAGGTGTACTGAAGCAGCCCTATTTTTCCCATTCAAAACCAGAGTGTCTGACGCAACGCTTACTTGTACTACTTGGAAATTTGACGGAACTGAGTATTTACAGTTTTACATACGGTACAATCAATTATTCGCAGGTGTACTGAAGCAGCCCTATTTTTTCCATTCAAAACCAGAGTGTCTGACGCAACGCTTACTTGCACTACTTGGAAACTTGACGCTACTAAGTATTTACAGTTTTATGTTCAGTTAAGTGTTCGTGAGTTCAGTGGGGCTGCTCTATTTTTTTTTTTGACCAAAAATTACGGTGTCTGACGCAACGTTTACTTGCACTACTTTGAAACTTCAAAAAGGACCGTAAAAACAGTTTTGTTACATAGACATACTTTTATCATCCAATTGGTGCATAAGAATTGAAAGCTAACGCAATGCATTCTTCATTTTTTTAAATTTCCTTTTTTTTTTTTTTTTTTTTTTCATCCATGCGAAAAGCAGCCCGTAAACTCGCTGCATAAAAATAGGTATCTCGTACAGGGCACCCAATAACCAGGATAACACACGAGATCCCCCGCGAAAACTTCAAAACAATTCCCAGAGCTATAATGGACTTCCACGTGGGAGTTTTACTCCAATCGTTGTTCGATAACAAGGGCGGATCAGCTCCGTAATTTAATAAATACCCGTACCCCCAAGTATGTTGTATACCCCGGCGCGTATAAACATCCGTATCGCCCGTTAAATTCATGGGGAAACTTTTTAACGTCGCTCCTCACGATAATCCAGTATTTTACTCGTGCACGGAAGATCCTGTGGTACGCGTATTATGTTCAGCGGCAGCACGGCAGTGCGTGTTTATTAATGGACGTCGAACGAAGAGCGTGGGTAATGGTTTTGAGAAAAGAAAGACTCGCACACCACTGAGCATAGATAAAAAACCAACATGTTTTTTTTTTTTTATATCCTCCGTATAGTCGCCACAAGCACACTAACTCCCTTTTCCAAAGAGAGCCGTGACAATTGGCTTCCGCGTGGGTATATATGCGTTGGTGTGACGAGTGAGACGTATATGTGTATACCCACTTAATGAAATCTTCCCTCTCTAGCTGGCCCGGTTTTACGAGGCAAGTTTCGCGAGGAGAGTTCGCCACGCCCGGCCGGAGAAAGTCACGGTGCCACGGAAATTAAGCTCGATAGGTGCACGCGTGTGCAGGACCACGCGGGGGGGGGATGTTGAGAAGGAGAGTTAGACGTGGGGGAGGAATTTATACGAGGGTGGGATTTTACAACGGGTCTGAGTTTTATGGTTGGCTCGGGGTGAGCTACTGAATGAGTTTTCGAAGCGACTTTTCGGAAAGGTTAAGGGGCAAGAGTGCACTTGGTCGACCAACAAGCGGAAGTTGTTGACTCGAGATTCTCTCTTTTTCGCTCATTAGAAGGACTCGCTTGCGTTTTCACGTGGAAATTTTAATTATTTTGCACGTTGCTCTTCCCGGGGATGCGTGTTTTTCCTTCCCCCCCCCCAAGGACCGTATGATACGAGTGCAATATGCTCCAACACTTTTGCATGCCTGTTTTGTTCTAGTGAGTACGGTTTTTCTGGAATTTTAAGGGTACTCTGTTGGTGCCGTGCTAATCGTAGTTGAACACCAACTTCAGATGCCCGGAAATTCCAGAAATCGCGTGACGACGCTTCCGTAGCGGTACTAGCCGTAATTATAACAACCCAACGGCTTCTGGCTCGTAAACTCGACGTTTTACGCTCTTGCGCGCGAAAAAGAGGGGACCGAGGAAATTTCAGTTTACGCGAATGATAAAATCGAGGGATGCGTGAATCCATGAAATTTTAAGACCGACGCAGTAAAGTCGCTGTAATATTCAGAGGACGACTTTGTCGCGTGAAATTTTCACCTCCTTTTCTAACAAACCAGGGATCTTCTGTACGTGTACCCAAGAAAACTCGCACACGTGGGTGCCAACTTTCGACAACAAACTATACGAGGTACGCTTTCATACGGTCGACCGTCTGCGTCAAAAAGCGGTAAAAGCAAAAGTCCTCAACGTGGAAAGTCGAGTTGATTCTCTTACAGTAACGCGTCACTCCGAATCTACTGGATGAAAAAATTCTCAGCGATAACTTTGACATTTTCTCTCTGTCGATCATCCGTTTGATCTTTCGACCCTTCCAACGTCAAATTCCAAGCTCCCACGTATACTTCCCTGATCACTTTTCCTTCTCCTCGCCTATTATTTTTAGGCAAGTTTTTCCGACCGATTTATTAATTTTAACGAGGGTGTATACCCTTTCGCTTGTAAACGAGAAAACTCAACAAACAGCTTCTCCAACCACCTTCCTTTTTTACTATTCGAAGATCATATTAATATTTATCCCCCCGAGGTCCTGCACGGCAAGTTTTTCTTTTCTCGCAAAAGCGGCGCTCACGTGGACCGATGAATATTCTCGACCCTCGAGAATCGCAGAAACAATACCGCGCACCCTTACCTCTGTTTTGCCCCTCTTCCCTTGGCTTTCGCTCCATTTTTTCTTCCTCTTCACTTTTTCACCTGCGCCCCGTTTAATATTCTCTCTCGAGTCGAGTTTGCTTTGGTTTCCGTTTCTACGTACTTGTCGCGGGAAGTTATTTTCCCTGGCCTTGCGCGCTCTCTCGTCCCCTGTTGTTTAAAAATCGTTGTATCAAATAGTTAGAGATCGGGGGGATCGCAAAAGAAGTAAATGACGGAAAGTATTTTAATAAACTCCGAGGATAAACGCGCGGCTATATAATCGAGGCAGGGGGAGCAAAGGAAAAAAAAAAAAAAAAAAAAAAAAAAAAAAAAACAACAACGAGGACTAGCACAGCAGCAAGGGACAATTTCGAAATTCCTGGACTTGGTGGTCGCCACCTGGGGAAATCCACGGGAGAGCCGTAGCCTCTTTCCCTCTCTCCGTCCTCGGGGGAATGCAAAATGACGACGATGCCGCGACGTCGTAACCAGGCGCACCGCGTTGCGAAGCTCTTTCTTGCGGTCTCGCGTGCACTGCGCTGTACACGTTTTTAGGGCCAGACCTTTGTTGCGAGGGCACCGCGAAATCGCCATCAACAAACAAAACGAGGCTTCCATTTTCATTGGAAACTTTTCCCATCCCATTGAACTCGGATCGAGTCGAGACTCTCGCGGCTTTCGAATTATACACGCGCATGCCACACTACGAGCACAATGCACCCTTCGCCTCCGAGTCGGGCCGAACGGCGGCTCCTTGTTATTCTAAAAGCGCTATAAATTTCGGGCGCCACTCCGAGCTCCCGCGGAATTCAGGGAAAGACTCGATTCACCATCCAGATCACGCGTCGCGGTCCACGTATACATATATACATATACGAGCGAGCGCCAAGTTTGACAAACACTGATTTCTCGCTGCTTTTCACACGGGGTGGCGAAAATGTTCAATCTCCCGAGCGGAAGTACGGCGTGAGGGGGGAGGATAAACTTTTCAAAGTAAATTCCCCAAGGCCCATCGCGATGTTACGTCTAGTCCAAGCCTCGATCGGGAGGGTTGTGCCCGTCATCGATATTGCGCGTAGGAAAACTCCCGTCCGCATCTGTACTCTGGAAAACGCACTCTCTCTCCACGGGGTTGCCGTGGCGACTTGCTCCCCGACGCTTATTGTTTCGGACTTTGCGAGTGATTTGCCACAGGCCTTTCTCCTGGTGTACTTATATACATATATACAAAAGCGAGGGCGTAGGGAAACAAAAAAAATGGCACCGACACCGCGTGTTTTTCTGTTCGAGGGGCCGGTGCTGATTGAAATCGGAGAAAGACTTACGTTTCTCCTTTTCGCGCGACTGCCTCGCTGTTTCTTTCCCGCAAGATCATTTGCGCCCTCGTGGGTCTGACGAGTCATTCTCTTTTCATATTTTCAAGAATATACAAACCATTCGTTTGGCAAAAAACAAAATACAATCTCGTCCAGCTCGGGATGACGGAGTATCGAAAGTCACGGCGGTGGAGCCCAAAAGCATAGTCGGGGTTTAATATTCACTTTGGGGTTGAACCCTCACCGCCGCTCTGCTGCCGTACATATATATATATATATATATATATATATATATATATATATATATATATATATACATACATACATGTGTATACATATGTATGGTTGTTGGGAAAGTCAAGAGACGCGAGATTGAAGAACACGGCGCGGTGTGTATAACTTTGCCACCGCTATTGCTCGGTGAGTTTGTGTGTTTCTACGCGGGATGGGGGATATAAACCGAAAATATACGTGTCCCAAGCCCTCCTCGCTTGCGTACATATTACACAAGTTTCATATGGGCCGTGTGTGTGTGTATAGGGAGGCGACAATAGTACTATCTCGCGTTGTGTGCACTCACGCGGTACGCGTGGATACTTTCTTGGCTTCTATGCAATTAAGGCGCTGATTGAAGATCAAGCACGCGCGTGTGCGCGTACGGACCAAACACTGTTCGCAAACGCAAGTTGGTAAAACAGTGAGTAGAGGGAAAAAAAAAAAAAAAAAAAAAACCTGTGACGTCGGAAACGAGGCCGTTTCGTCTCCCTTTGCTTCTTTAACTATTGCGTGCCTCAGCGCGTCGTCGGTACATTTGCGTGTGTACAGAGCCAAGTGGAACGGCACTTTATCAAGCGTCAAATGGGGAAAATTGAAAGTACCTTCCCTCGGATGGGGTCGCTCGGACGAGGGGAAAAATGTCTCGGCGGTTTTACCTAGGGGTGGAAACCGAAGGGGACGAAAAAGGGGATCGCTACTCTGCGCAGTTTGACGTGCACGTCCGTATACCTATATGCGTTTCGGATTCAAGGGTCAGATATATAGGTACACCTATGTCTTGCAATATACCCGTTGAGTCGTTCGGTCGTAGTTGCTGATTCGTCGATGCGGGGTATTAAATAGGTCGTTTGCCGATCAGCTGCAAAACTGTGACAAAAGCTGTTAGGAAAAATGACATGTCTGTAGTACAGAATGGTCCAAAAAAGAAGAGAGCCACGCGTGCATCGGAAAATGTACCATCGAAAAGAAAAAAAAAAAAAAAGAAAAGTCCAAATAAATAAACAAAGCACGGCAGCGTACGTACAGAGTAGAGCCCCACTTGGCGGGTGCACGCGTAAAGTAGAAATAACCCGTCCCCCCGCGCCCGCATTCGTAATACCAACAAATCCTTTCAATTTCCCGTTATATCCTCCTTCTTTCCTCTCGGCGACGTACGTATACACGTACACATACCTACGGGGATGGAAATGCAAAAAAGGCTCTACCCTCCGCGATAAAGTAGTACAGCTGTGTGGTAGAGGTGTCCACTGTTATTCCAGTTGGTATCGCCGAAATAGGAAAAAAAAGGGGCAGAGAGAGAGAAAAGGAATTTCGGTTTAAAATCGTGTCGCATTATGCAAACGTTACGGTGGAAACTTGTCTACGTGGGCCTACAACACGGTAGGAGGAAGGAAAGAAAGGAAAGAAAGCTCGGCAGACAGGCGAGGGAGGGAAGGCCTGAATATGTGATTAGGTCGTTTTTCCTGGCTAGACTCTGTTATTTTGGCTCCACTCTGTTATCCGACGAATGTCCATTCTCGTCGGCGCGTGAATCCCCCCCCCCCCTGACTCAGCTACATCCAAGTACTTCCCGTGATTGCATGGCATTTATTGCCCTCGAATAACAATTTACCTTCGATCAAAAATAAAAAAATAAAAAAAATATATGTACATAAGTCACTTTAATCCAAAAAGCCACATAGGAGATATTAAAAAGACGCAATCCCCGCAATTTCCAGCGCGGTCTGACGAGTCACGATGCGCCGACCACCCCGGTATGTCTCTCCCGAAAGTTTTCCACCCCAAGAGCCCCGAAACACCCCAACGTTGTCTCGCTGCGTAAATTTTCATTCGTAACGACATAGAAATAATTTCACAGCGAGTCTCACTTCTCGCGGCGTCAATCATACACCTGTGCATGCACACGAAGCAGGTAGAGAAGAAAGCTGACTGCCAGACAGTAATATTAAACAGAAGAGCGAGTATACGCGGGGGGGGGGAAGAGTAGCAAAGTGGTTCTTGAAAACTTTGCTCGTCGTCAGGAGAGGGGGGGGGGAGGGTTGACTGTCTGTCGCGCAAAACTGGGGAAGGAGAGACGCTAGACTCACCTCCGTCATCTTCTCCTTCTTAGTGCTTCTCCGCGCCACTTCGCTCTAATCTGCTTTCTCTCGTTCTCTCTTGGCTGATGTCTCTGCTATCTTTTTTCCTTATTCTTACCTTTTCACGCGATTGTCGGAGCAGTGTAGTCGTGACACTTTGCTGGTCGTGCTCGGAGAGCCCGCGAGTTAATTCGCGATTTACTCGCCACACTTCGTTGCTGTAATAATACTTTTCTTTCTTTTTTTTTTTTTTTTTTTTAATTTCACAAGAAAAGGGATAGCCTCTATGGACGCGGTTCAATTTTTCAAAACCATTTTTCATCTCAGCGGAGCACGGTATATCATGCACCAGCTGTAGGTGAATGAGAAAAACAGTCGCGATACGAAAGACACGCGTGAAAAGAAAAAAAAAAAAAAAAAAAAAAAAAAAAAGAAAAATACATGGCACGCGGCGACGACAAAGAAAAAGTTCAAGCTCCACGCCGACACGGGATACACAGCTTAGGGCATATATATACGCGAGGGTAAGGAGCTACTTTCGAGCTGCATACGCGTCAGTTTGTTAGCGAGTTCAGTTACGCGCTGAATAAGGTTGAAGCCTTTAAAAAAACTTTCTTCATCGCGCCAGACCCTTTTTTTTTTATTTCTTCTCCACGCGCCTTTCGTGATTTAACTTTCTTCTGTTTTGTCCATCACCTGGGAGTCCCTTATTACTCGTGAGACACTTGGATAGATAAATTGGAAAGTGAATTTCAGTGATGACATTTGGGCAGTATCAATCCACATCCACGAGTCAATGAAATGAAACGGATCCACTGATATAATTAACACGAAAGGACGAATGTATTCCTAACGCAGATATGGTAATGATCCCTCCTTATTACACTACTAAACGAACAAATTTAACCATTCAAAGACGCTAGAACGCGCGTCAAAAAAGCAGAGGGAGCTTCCATAAGATTTTTTAACGTCAAGTATAGTGTATACGACCCAAGTGCTCTTCCGACGCGCTAAATGGAAACCGGATTACCTTTTCGACCCGCGTAGCAAGCAGGTGGGTGTCATCGAGGAATGATATTTTCTCCCTCTGGAAAGGAGCGCTCTTCTCTCGCAGTACAGGTGTAATTACAACTCTGTGCCAATCGACGCGTCACTCGTGCTCGTATCGGCGCTTCAATCAGCGATTTCGCAAAGTCATCGCTTTCCCGGTAATTCAATGTAAAGCCACTGACGAGTCGAAATAATAATCAAGCGTACCCGTGTACCCTTTCGTATCGAATCGTTGGATTTATTATTTCGCGAGCCCACTTTGTTCGTGTGTACATTATTAATGAAATACCATGGCGAAGTTTTCTTAAACTGTTTCCGAAAATTTAATTGGCAATTAGCCGAGAGGCTCTCGTTGTTCCCTCTAACAAATCCTATCGCGTTTTCGTTTGCAAATTAGCGCTACTGCAAAATCCAACCTAAAAGCTTCTTTGTGTATAGTACTACGTGTTAATTGTTTCAATTCGAGTTTTTGATTGTTACCGCTTGCAATTAAATATATAATACGTTTCAACGATATTCTGAAGTTTGTTTGGGGGCCATTGAGAAAAGCTCGTTTTTTTTCTTCATTCAACGGAAAGCTTCGGAGCATCGTGACGAATCGTGCAATTTACAGACCTTGGGCAAGGATAATTTTTACTTTTTTGATTTTTATCAAACGTAATTTTTTGTTTAAAGTGTGATGTGCATTATTTATCCAACTACTTACGATACAGTGCATGACAAAACAACAATAGACATTATGATAAGAAAAAGAATTTAGACAAAAAAAAAGGCTCAACGTATTCATATATTTCGTATTAAACTTCAATGTCCACAATGAATTTATCTGCATTGTACTTATCTGCTAGAAAAGTAAAACTGTTTAATTAAGGAACCAAATATCATAGAACCCTGCTCGACGCCCCTTGAACCCAGACGTGCCGAGTATCGAGTTGAAAATGTCAATTAATCATCGTTAGGGTATAACGAGTAGAACCTAACGAGCTATGCTCGCTATTTTCTGAAAAAAAGAAGCAGCGCAAATAATTTAATTAGGCGTGCAATAACACAGGGCTCGTGGGAAAGGCACATCTTCGAGGCACGAGGCATTAATCGCATCCGATAAAAAAAAAACACACGCATTTTATCGGTGGCGTTACGGGCACGAGAGAGCCAAAGTAGAGATATACAAGCGTCCATCGTGCTTTATAATCAGAGGGAGGAGAGGGCTTGGCTATGTATACGGCAACTCGTAAAATTTTTCGCATTAATCACGGCCACACGGGGCTGGAAAAAGCCAATCCAAACATTATTACCGACGGCTTATTGTGTGTGCTTTCGACCCGGCCGCTGCTGACGATAAATCAGACTCAAACTCGGTAGTTACCGCTCTGCTGCTTGACAATACGCGTTTTTGTCCCGTCGATCGTCCGAAAAGAGCGAGGGGGTATATTTTTTTCGCCGAATCGCGTTGCTCGGTTTGATACATTTTTTAATGCAAAATCACTGGGGCACACGAGATATTTTAGATGAAATTTGCTATAGTTCAAACTTTCATGTCATCATAATTTTTGCCGATCGATTTACTTGGGCAAATAATCATCTCTGGAGCGTCAGTAATGCCATACCTCCGATAATTTGACACCAAATGAATGGACATTCTAATCCCGTGCGCGGCTATACACGCATATTGTGCGGGTCCGACGGTAATTGATCGGCAAACTGCGCACCGAACATTAATAGTTTTTCAGGGTGCGCATATGACACATATATACGTGTAGGTATACACGTGACAACCAAACAATATCATTCGGCTCGCGCATATTGATGGCTAATGACGTGATAATTGTACAGCCCATGTAGCCCCCTCGCGCCTCTGAATAATGCGTCGTGCTCTCTCGGCCCTGTTCACGTCATTATTGTTGTGGGCAATGCGGGCCGAGTACGCGTCGCGAAACAATGTGTACGGACGCAATCAAAAGCGCGAAAGAGATAGGTGGATGGTATACGAGTGATGGAGAGAGGTGAAGGAGGGGGTGATGTGTCAAAAAAGCGTGTGCGACGACTACGACGACCGATGTGCTTTGAAGAGCGATTTTTCAAGATTTGCGCTAATGCCGCAGCTGCTGCCCTTGCGGTCGCGATGGAACGGATGACGCGTGTGATGTTATTTTCGATGGGAGGGGGTGAACTTTGTTCTGTGATTTTTCTCTTTTTTTTTTTCGTGGAGTGAATGATGGTATTGGTTTTGTTTTGTTTGCCGGAGGGGCTGAGCTATTGCTCTCTGTTTTTCTTTTTTTTTTCGTTTGCATATAGGTTTCGTAATGGAGATATTCATTTTGGTTTTCGAGCTTTTATCCTCCCCATCCCTACTTTTTTCGAACAAATTTTTCCCCGATACAAAGATCGATGGTATATCACGTTTTTTGATCGGAGGGCGTTGATTAACTCGTAATGGGGCGTACCTCGCGCGAATAGAGAGCTTTTACAAGAAATGTTTTTTCCACTTTATCCGAGCCCCCTAATTGAGAAGTTGTTTCCCCAGGCTACGCTTAATTGGAATTCCGGTATCCGTGCATTTTGCCATGGAGTGTATGTTTGATTGAATGGAAAAATATTTTTTACCATGCCACCTTAGAAATATGGCACACAAAAGTTTGTGTTATGTCACAAGCTCGTACGAGCTGGTGTTATTCATTAGCAATTCTACGAGGTACATATACATCTGAAAAGTTCTTCAGAAAAGATGTCAACAAAAGGATCCTCCAATCCCGAGGACACGAATTTTTCAAATGGATCCATTGTCGTGCTTCTCCTTTGGTACACTTGCGCGCAAGCTCCCAAGGATTAAATTAAGGAAATTCGGCGCGATGCAATCAGCGTAAGTGTACATCGACGTCCGTTCGCCCGAAAATGTATTTTGGCTTCT